>NW_024112161.1:0-25029 GCF_003073215.2 Triticum urartu | reverse complement strand
CCCCCCCCCCCCCCCGTCGCCTGCACCCCGCGCCAACGCCCGCGCACGCGCCCGCCGCCGCCTACACCTCGCCTCGCCCTGCCCGCCCCGGCTCGCCGCGCCCCGCGCGTGCCGCCCTGCCCCCGCCAGTGCCGGAGTGGTGGAGATGAGAGAAAAGGAGGAGAGAGAGGGGGGTGGGTGGGTGTGTTGGGGAACGTGGTAATTTCAAAAAAATTCCTACGCATACGCAAGATCATGGTGATGCATAGCAACGAGAGGGGAGAGTGCGATCTACGTACCCTTGTAGACCGACAGCGGAAGCGTTAGCACAACGCGGTTGATGTAGTCGTACGTCTTCACGGCCCAACCGATCAAGCACCGAAACTACGGCACCTCCGAGTTCTAGCACACGTTCAGCTCGATGACGATCCCCGGACTCCGATCCAGCAAAGTGTCGGGGAAGAGTTCCGTCAGCACGACGGCGTGGTGACGATCTTGATGTACTACCGTCGCAGGGCTTCGCCTAAGCACCGCTACAATATTATCGAGTACTATGGTGGAAGGGGGCACCGCACACTGTTAAGAATATGATCACCCGGATCAACTTGTGTGTCTAGGGGTGCCCCTTGCCCCTGTATATAAAGGATCAAAGGGGGGGTGCGGCCGGCCAGGAGGAGGGCGCGCCAGGAGGAGTCCTACTCCCACCGGGAGTAGGATTCCCCCCCTTTCCTAGTTGGAATAGGATTCGGCAAGGGGGAAAAGGAGAGAGAGAAGGAAGGGGGGCGCCGCCCCCCTCTCATTGTCCTATTCGGACTAGGGGGGAGGGGCGCGCGGCCCAGCCCTGGCCACCTCTTCTCTCTTCCACTAAAGCCCACTAAGGCCCATATACCTCCCGGGGGGTTCCGGTAACCTCCCGGTACTCCGGTAAAATCCCGATTTCACCCGGAACACTTCCGATATCCAAATATAGGCTTCCAATATATCAATCTTTATGTCTCGACTATTTCGAGACTCCTCGTCATGTCCGTGATAACATCCGGGACTCCGAACAAACTTCGGTACATCAAAATGCATAAACTCATAATATAACTGTCATCGAAACCTTAAGCGTGCGGACCCTACGGGTTCGAGAACAATGTAGACATGACCGAGACATGTCTCCGGTCAATAACCAATAGCGGAACCTGGATGCTCATATTGGCTCCTACATATTCTACGAAGATCTTTTATTGGTCAGACCGCATAACAACATACGTTGTTCCCTTTGTCATCGGTATGTTACTTGCCCGAGATTCGATCGTCGGTATCTCAATACCTAGTTCAATCTCGTTACCGGCAAGTCTCTTTACTCGTTCCGTAATACATCATCTCACAACTAACTCATTAGTTGCAATGCTTGCAAGGCTTATGTGATGTGCATTACCGAGAGGGCCCAGAGATACCTCTCCGATAATCGGAGTGACAAATCCTAATCTCGAAATACGCCAACCCAACATGTACCTTTGGAGACACCTGTAGAGCACCTTTATAATCACCTAGTTACGTTGTGACGTTTGGTAGCACACAAAGTGTTCCTCCGGCAAACGGGAGTTGCATAATCTCATAGTCATAGGAACATGTATAAGTCATGAAGAAAGCAATAGCAACATACTAAACGATCGGGTGCTAAGCTAATGGAATGGGTCATGTCAATCAGATAATTCATCTAATGATGTGATCCCGTTAATCAAATAACAACTCTTTGTCCATGGTTAGGAAACATAACTATCTTTGATTAACGAGCTAGTCAAGTAGAGGCATACTAGTGACACTCTGTTTGTCTATGTATTCACACATGTATTATGTTTCCGGTTAATACAATTCTAGCATGAATAATAAAAATTTATCATGATATAAGGAAATAAATAATAACTTTATTATTGCCTCTAGGGCATATTTCCTTCAGGGTGGGTGGCCCCCTTTGTTTCAATGACAAGCGGGCCAGGCCTCACATGCGAAGGGACAGGGGCGGACGAGGACCACGCAGAAAACGTCTGGGTGTGTCCGTTTCAGACCCAAAACCAAACCATGTTTGCGTCTAGGATGGGGCGAGACGGACCAGAAACAGACGTTTTTTGCGGATGGGGTCGCGCGTTGGGACGTCTCATATGTCCGTTTAACCCCAAATGGACAGCGCCGGACAATTTGGGGTCGCGCGGTGGAGTTGGCCTTAAGAGTCGGTAGTCTTCTGTCAAATTATCTACAATGTCTTCATCTTGTTGTTTGTCAAATTAAAATGCATTATGCCTGAACTTGCAGTGGATAAGACATGTAGTATTGTACTGAACTTGCAA
This sequence comes from Triticum urartu, assembly GCF_003073215.2. Classification (NCBI taxonomy): domain Eukaryota; kingdom Viridiplantae; phylum Streptophyta; class Magnoliopsida; order Poales; family Poaceae; genus Triticum; species Triticum urartu. The sequence goes on along the minus strand of NW_024112161.1, from coordinate 22,717 downwards.
ATGCATCGCCATTGACATTGCAAGTACATGACCGTTTCTTCTCAAACGGCAAGATAAATCCAATAGACGACACGCTAAATTGTACTACGATTTATCGGTTCTGTATGATGTTATGTAGTATCTCAAAAAAAAAGAGAAAAAAGAATAGCATTGCTATTTTGCTAAAGTCTGACAGACAAAACAGGGAGCGAGTTCACCTGCACAACTGTTCGTAAGGATGAACATAGTAGATGTCAGGGCGCAGCTGGCTAAACGCCGTTGACGATACCCACTATATCGAACGACATGCGAATGCCGGCGTCCACCATGAGCTTCGCGGCGTCCCGCGCCTCACCGGCCTCCGCGACGGCTCCGTGCAACAGCTGGTCGCAGGACGAGGAGGCGGGCCCGACGACGACGCAGCCGAAGTGGCAGTCTACGCACGCCGACGCCGACCATAGCAGGTCCAGCGCGGCGCGGCCGTGGCGCCCGACGTCGGCGCGCGACTCCTCCCATGAGAGCCACTGCTGCCCGACGCGCTCGAGCCCTAGCTCCGCTGTGGCGACGAGGAAAGCGGTGCTTACCCCGCAGTTGATGAAGAGGGCGCGCGAGACTGCGGCATGAGCCGCGTCCAGTGTGCGAACGGAGGCAGCGTAGGTGGCGGCCGCCGCGGCGTGATCCAGGGCGGGGGACGAATTGAAGGCGTGGGCGCAGTGGGCGAGCTCGGCGTGGGCTGCCTCGAGCTCGGGGAGGGCGGCGCACCCGTCCAGTAGCGCGCCCGGAGCGGAGCGCGCCAGGGCCCTCCAAGCGTCGTCGTGGGCCCTCGCCGTCTTGGCGAAGTGGAACGCGGCTGCCGCGGCTGGGCGGGTGTCGGAGTCGCCGTGCGGGGGAGCCACGTCGCCGCTGCTACGCAGAGCGTCCTCCACTCCCTGCAGCTGCTCCAGAGCAGCCGTGATGGCCGTGTTGGCGGCGAGCACCTCCCGGTCGACGTAGGAGCGGGGGAGGTCACCGCGGGCAAAGATGCGCGCGGCTGCTCCGAGGTGGCCCCGGGACGTGGCGACCCTGTCGTACGCGGCGCCGGCCCATGCCCTGGCCGCGCGCGCCCTGGGTCGGAGCTCCTTCTCCCTCGCGTCCTCGCTGCGGATGCACCAGAGGGCCAGGACCTCGACGGTGCCCAACGAGGAAAGGATGAAGCCCAAGAGCCTACACGCCTCGCCGAGGTTGCTTGCGCAGGCGTCCATGGAAGCGACACCCCCCTCCTCGCCGCCGCGGCACAGAGGCGAGGCGAGGAGGCGGGCCGCGTCGGCGAGGCGGGCGCGGGCGGCGATGGCGATGTCGCAAGACTCGTTGACCCGCTCCCAGACAAGGGCTTCCATGGCATCCCAGAAGCCATGGCTGACTCCCAAACCTCTTCTCTCTCTGTCGCGGTAGTTGTTCTGTTTTTTTCCGGCGAGAAGTTTGTTTCCGGCTGAGGGCGGACGACTGATCGATTACGGCGTTCTGCCGTTATACATACAGCTGGCTGCCGCCTGGCGGTGGGGGACCCACAGCCGTAACCGCCTTTCCGTCCAAGCGCCAGTTTAATGAAAAAAAAAGAAAAAAAAAAGGGGGGAAAAGGTCGCGCGCGTGTGGCTACCCGAGAGGCGACCGAAGCACGCCTGCAACTCTCAAGCAGTTCCTGAAATCCTTTTTTGAAATGAAAAGGTAGTAAGGTCTACCTTATATATTTCAAAACAGGCAAGAAGCGTGAGGACCGGAGTGGTCGATTACATGAAGCTTATCTTCAGCACCAAGGTGCCCTGGCAATAAGCCGCCAGTTTGTAGAGAGACAGCAAAAAAAAAAAAGGGGGAGGGGGTTGGGGAAGAAGGAAGAGGTAAACAACTGTCTGACTTAAATTGAACAGGATTAAAGCTGAAACCAGCTTAAGCTAGGTTAAGTGGTGCGTCCACGCGTCTATAGCATCGTTGTCATTCTGCTCACGGCTCCTGCTTTTCCAGAGATGAAGCAGCTGTGACACGTACTGTTTGATATAAGCCGGAGACCATCTCTTGGAATTGAACACTCGGTCCTTTCGGGCGTGCCAGGAGGTGACAGCGGTGGCGGCAAAGAGAAGGTGGAACTTGCTTGTGGCTGGCCAGCGTTGTTCAGCTTGCTCGATAAAATTGATGAGGTCCAGAGAACTGAAGGCAAGATCAGTCAGGCCGAACACATTCCAGATTGCTGAGGCCGGAAAGCAACGTAGAACCAGGTGCGATGCAGATTCTGGAGCAGGGCAGATATCACAATCCTGGCTTGACACAATCGAGGACCAATGTTTCTTCATCATGTTATCCCGAGTATTCAAGCGACCCCAGAACAGCGGCCATAAGAATACACGGTGCTTTAGGGGGATGATTCGGTCCCAAACCCAAGAACTATATGCACAAGCCATACATCTGAAGGTGAGCAGCTCATAGGCGTGAGCTACATTGATGGGCTTGTTATTGATGGCAGAAAGCCTGGTGTCTGGGCGTTGAGACGATGTCGTGGTAGAAGCCAGGAGGGAGTGAAGGAGCTGGAGATCGTTGTTGGCAGTGGCTGACAGGTTGGGGTGAAGCTGGAGGTGCCAAGAACCTTGAGGGCATTGAGAGGCCACGGAACAGTCCTTGTCTCTTGCAAAGGTCTACAAAGTAGGCAGAGCAAAGCTTAGACGTCGAGTGGAAGCCAACAGTCATGCCAGAAAGAGATTGATCTCCCAGGGCCCAAAGAGCACTTTGAAGATGCTAGAATCATGGGGATGGATTGCTTAAAACCATTCCAGATGGCGGTGTCGTGCGCACAGTTTGTCCTTGGTATAGAGTTGTGGCAATATTGTTGGGCGAACCATTGGTAGCAAGGGACATTTGAGTGTTGGAGGACCCGAGTAGCAAACTTGGTTAGCAGGGCTTGATTGTGTGCCGAAAGATCCCTAACACCCAGGCCACTAGCAGACCGTGCCATGGTGACGAAGTGCCAGGCAACTAAACAGTGGCCCCCATTTGCTGTGTTCGTGCCTTGCCAGAGAAACGATCTCAACAAGCCCTCTAGCTTGTGTAAGGATTCCTTCGGCCAGCGGAAGCATGTCATGAGGTAGCTGGGGATGCTGCCCAGTATCAAATTAATCAGTGTGAGTCTGCCACCCCAAGACAAGAGAGTAGCTAGCCAGCCCGATAATCGCTTGTCAACCTTATGAATGACATGTAGCAGTAGATCGCGCCGAAACTTGTGCAGAGATAGGGCAAGCCAAGGTAAGTGCAAGGGAAGCTGGAAGCCGGGCATCCAAATATGAAAACAATCGCATCGGTGGTAGAGCTGTCAATGCATATCGGGATGAGCGTGCTCTTGTGGTAGTTGATCTATAGCCCAGAGAAAGCAGAGAAATCAGACATGACCTGTTTGATGATGGTGGCTTGCTCCGTGCTGCCATGGAAGAGGATTAAGGTGTCATCGGCGTATTGCAGAACTGGGAACAAACTGTCCGAAACGAGGGGGTGAATCAAACCGCCATCTTGAAAAGCAGAGCAGCAGAGACGTTGTAGAACATCAGCCACTAAAATGAATAGGTATGGCGATATGGAATCGCCCTATCTGAAGCCTCGCTTATTAGCAAAAGGGTCACCCAGCTCCCCATTCAACAAGACGCGAGAGGTTGCCGTGGACAGCAAGCATTGAACCCAACTGATCCAACGCTGAGGGCAGCCTCAGGTAGACAAAATGCTGAGAAGGCAAGACCAACTGACAGAGTCAAAAGCTTTTTGAAAATCCAACTTGAGGGCCACCACGGGCAACTTCCTTTTATGTGCTGTTTGGATCATGTTTGCAGCCAGAGCAAAGTTCTCTACAATGGCTCGACCCTTGATGAAGCCAGATTGTAGGGAGTGAATTAAGCCAGGGATTTGAGTTTGAAGCCTCCTGGTTAGTATCTTGCTAGCAAGTTTGGGCACACTGTGTATAATAGAGATTGGCCTGAAGTCCTTGAGCTCGAGTGGGGTTTCCTTCTTGGGCAGAAGGGAAATGTGAGCCAGGTTAATGCCAGACAGGTCGAGCTCATTTTGATAGAGCTGGGAGAATAAAAGTTGTAAGTCTGCCTTGAGAACGTTGTGGAATGCTTTGAAGAACTCGTTGGTGAAGCCATCTGGGCCAGGGCTGCGGTTGTTCAGTGAATGGCTGATAGCTTCAACTATTTCCTCCCAGGTGAATTCCCTTGCTAGGCACGATAAGTCGACATGCTCATAGAGTTGATCAATATGAACTGTAGGTATCGAAGGGGAAGGCTGACCCAGGAGAGCAGAGTAGTACTCGGTTGCCAGCTGAAGCTTGTGTTTGTTGTCAAAAAACTCAACTCCATCTTTTACGAGGACTCTGACCTTGTTCCGCCTGGCATGGCCATTAGCAGCAGCGTGGAAGAAACTGCAGTTCTCATCTCCAGAAACACACCAGCGGAGTTTAGCCCTCCGTCTCCAAGAAGCAGTTTGCCACAAAATAAGCAACTCGGATTTGTCCGCAGCAAAAGTTCTCAGTGTCCTTTCTAGCAGTGATAGAGATCGTCATTCCTCGATGGCGTCAAGATAGAGCACCACATTCTTATTATTGGAAATGAGCAGATCCAAGCTGGCTCTGGTTCGCTGCCATGTAACATCCCAAATTTTCAATTTGGATGTTTATAAATAGATCATTCATATGCATCCATGATTTATGCATTTCTGCCCCATTTGTATTATTTGATTTTGATCCAAGGAACTTTGAGCAACTCAAGGACCGAAAGAGAGAGTTGGAAGTTTCCCTAAAAACCAATTTTGAATTTTTTTTTCGAAGTTGGGAGTTTGGATCAAATTTGGTTTCACAAAAAAAATTTCATTTCCATTATATCAAAAATAAAATAAAGAGAGAAGATAAAATGACTTTTTCAAAATCAGAAAAGAAAATATTGGAAATTGAATTTGGAACCAAAAATATATTTGTTGAGTTTTATTTGCAATTTATTTTATTAGTTTAGCAAAAATGTTTATTTTTTAAAAATTTGCATTTTAGGCCGGATAAATGTTCACAAGGTCATATATAAAACAATATTATTATGTGAACATTTTTCTTCAGATCTAAATAATAATTCTGAGAGAGCGAACAATTTATTTATTGATTATCTAGTCTAATATTGATTTTAGTTAAGATTTCTCTCTGTCAGCCTATCTAGCCCATCTATCTATTTTTTTCTCCTTTGCCCTTGGCCCAACTTCTCCCACTAAGGCCCATATCTTCCAGCCCAACCGATGGCCATCTTCCTCCTCTCATCGTTACAGGAACATGAACAGAGAGCAACAGCGATGGACGCCTGTACCTCGATCCCTCCCTTCCTCTCCCTCTCCCAACTCAATAACTGCCGGAACCGGTTCCCCTTACCTCCCTCGACCCCTCCCATCCCCTGGTGCGCCTCCTAGACAGCCATAATGGCCACCACGAATGCTTCATACTGCAGCCATTAAACACATTAATTCCGGCAACGCCCCACTCTCCTCTGGCTTCCCCTGACCCTCTATAAAAGCCCACGGAGACGACCAAGTTCCCCTCGTCCGAAGCCCTCTACTTCTGGAGCTTTCCCCCCTCTCTAACCTCGCCAATTGCTCGTCGGAGTTTGTGTATTCCGGCGGCCTCTCCACCGCGCTAGGAGACGAGAACTATCCCGTCGCACTGCTGCTCGGATTTGCCTCATCGTCCTCTACACTGTCCTGCACACATCCTTCGCCGAAGCACACCGGATCCACCATCTTCCTCATCTCCGGCGACAAGTCCGGTGAGCACCCAGCCAACCAATCAGAAAGTGCCACTTGTCATCTGGCTGAATTTATTTCTCTTTTTCCAGTATTTTTCCAATCTCAGATTCTATATCAATTCTTGGTTCTAGTATATCTTTTATTCTACAGATCCAATTTAGTTGATTCTTTTTCCTACTGCTTCATAAAAATATCCTCTATCCAGAGAACCAAACGAAAAATATTTTTGAAAATTTTAAAATTTGAATTCAAACAGATCTGAATTCAAACTTCGTTAGGCCGTAACTCGAGTTTCGTAACTCCGTTTTAGGTGATTCTTTTTGCAAATCGAAGCTCGTAACGTGTACTTTCTGTTAAAACCAAAACCATTTATTTTTTTGCTGTAAAAAATTACGTTATGTACAGAAACTTTATTTGGTTGTTTTTGAAGTTTTCCGAAGTCCTCTCTTTGTTTTATTTTGGATTCTTCGCTTGTATGCTTATGTATGTTATTGCTTGCTTACGCTAGATCATCTGGAGTGCGAGGCTTGCTACTACGAATTTTTAGAGTTCAACTATCGTCAGCAAGGCAAGTTCACACTTTGATCATACTTTTCAATACCCAGTTTTTACTATGCATTAGTTTCACCCTCAAAGATTGCATTAGTAGGATTGGGAACATGTGGTTATGCTTTGTAGTTCATGTGGTAGGAACCTATGACCTTTGATCACCCCGGGAATATTCGTTATATCATATATTGCTTAGCCATGCTCGTAGACGGGGATTGGTATGTGTGATTCATGCAAGTTGCGAGAGATAATAACTTTGGGACAACATAAGGTGGCAACTTTAATACACATCTGGGTGGATTGTTTGGGGCACCTGGAGAAACCAGTGCTTGCCCAAGGGGAATCCCGGAGTACCCATGTGATTACCCTAGGTCCGCCACCCAGGCTCAAAGGGATCATAAGATATTTCATGCCTAGAAACTTCCGTGTGCAGCCACAAGCCATTATGGGCTCTGGCATAGTTGAGTAAGTTGTGTGACCTTTTTCCGTGGTAGACTAGCTGATGTAGGGGAAAGTAGGTGTACCGGTCTACCCAGGGTTAAGGGGAAACGCTTCTGAAAGGCTATGTCTCGATCTTCCGATCATGGAGGCGGTCGAGTCTCCTCTGCAGAGTGTACAAACTAATCATGATTAGCCGTGTCCCCGGTTACGGACATCTTGAGTATCTAGAAGTGGATTATTAGTTGATCTCATCACTCTTTTTAATGAAATTATTGGGTTACTAATAACTTGGGAATTTTGGAATTGAGTTGGAGGAACCTTCTCAATAATGGCATTTTAATTTAGTAGTAAAAAAATTATTCCTTTGTTGTAGGGTAAAATTAGCTTTATGCAAAATAAAACTGAGAGCCTCCACCAGCTAAATTTTGCATATAGAGATAATCTTTTCATTTATTATTATTCTATGGTGTGAAATTGCCAGCATATTCCATGTGCTGACCTACACGGCTGCAACATCTCATGTTGCAGACTTTTCTGACGAGGATTAAAGGTGCGATAGGTCGTTGTTCTGCACTCAGTTTGCCATGGAGTTGGATGGACTCATTTACCTTTGAAGCTTCCGCAGTTATTTTTATTTTAGATGGCCTTTGGCCATATTATTGTAATAAATACTCTTTTGAGAACCTCGATGTAAGAAAGTGTGATTGAACTCTGTTATAATTCTTTGAGTATTGTGTGTGTCAGCATACCGATCCAGGGATGACACTTAAGCACAGAGACTTCGATCCATTTTGGGTCAGGTCGCTACAAGCCATTGACGCAAGGCAGCACGGATGCGTCTCATCTTCAGGTTTATGAGAGAAGCAGCCGAGTGGATTGGTCTGGTACTTTGTTCCCAGCTGTTTTGGATGATGGAACGCGTTTCCTCCATGTATAGCCAGTGATTTTCCATTCTGAAGAGCTTGCTTTTAACCTGGGAGTTGCCAAACTGGACCAAAAGAGGAACATGGTCTGAGGTGATCGACGGAACAACCATAGTTGAAGTTTGGGCGAAGGATATCAACCAACTGGTGTTGATGAGCACTCTGTCTAGCCGAAACATAGTAGGATCCTCACGCTTGTTAGACCAGGTGAACTTACGGTTGCAAATATCCACATCATCTAGCCCATGAGATCGAATCCAATCATTAAACAAGTCCATCATAGCCCAGTTGACTCGACCGCGTGATTTCTCTTCTGTGAACCGATACATGTTGAAATCGCCAAGAACAATCCATGGCTCAGATATCAAAGTAGCTGCATTGTTGATCTCTTCAAAGAAAAAGTGCCACTCTTGATGAATGAAGGGAGCATAGACAGTGGTGACCACAAAAATTGACTCAGACACTGTTGAAGAGAACCAGACCGTAAGATGGTATCTGTGTGAGGCAATGACCTGCCCAGAGAAGGCAGAAGTGTCCCACGCAACCAGAATGCCGCTTGAGGAGCCTGTAGAAGGCATGATCGCTTGGTTGTCGAGGTAAGCAGGAAGAAAACTCCTCAACTTGAAGGTCGAAGCTGATTCTAGCTTTGTCTCCTGAAAACAAGCAATGCTAGGCCGACAGGAAGTTAGAACATCGCGAACCAAAGAACACTTATTCACGTCACCCAGGCCTCTAACATTCCAATCAAGAAGCTTCATAGATCATGGTGAAAACCGCCCGTGCATGAAAGAAAAAAGAGCAAGGCATATGCATGATCAGTAGAATGCAAGAGGCAGTAACATAAAGGGTATAACATTGATGCAACAACGGTCTTACAACTTGGTCTAACACAAGACTGACCAACAGGTACAAACTGACAGAGACATAGACCGAAAAATAGAAACAAGAAAGACTCTGGGACGAACACTAATGCAGGGATAAGCATAGAAGGGGCCGGCAGGCCCAGAGAGCAACAGAAGCATAACTGATAAACCTCTAAACATCTGATCCAAAACGAGCCCCCATGGAAGAAGCGGATGAGCTGTCCGAGTGGCCAGAGCGGCCAGCACCGGTGGTCGAGGAGGATGATGCTTGAGCGAGGATGGCATCCACATTGAGGTCGCAACACTTGGTGACTTGCTTGAGCTTGCTCCTAGTCATGGGCGCGGGGGTGCTGCCGAACTGGAGATCCAGCAGCTTGGCGACCGGCACCACCTTAGTCTTCTTCCTGCTACGGGAGGCGCCGGAGTTGGGTCGCCGGCTAGAGCCACCGTGGTTGGAGCCGGAGGTCGCCGCCTTGCGCTTGGAAGCGCGCTCGACAGAGCCAACGCGCTCCCCATCGTACATCTCCCTGATGCGAGGGCTGTGGCGCATAGCAGAGGGCGGCGCGTTCAGATCTTGGACAGCAAGGGCGACAGTAGAGTCGTGGCCTGCCTGCTGAAGGCCCAATCCAGCCGCCTCCAAGGGCTGAACAGCGGGGCCAGCGTCAGAGCCGACCGCGGGCGCATGGGGGATCGGTTCTCCGGAGGGGGGAACAACCCCGAGCCCCAGATCCATGCCTGCCATGGCCCCGACAGGGGGAGGAGGTGGGGAGGCTAGCTGAAGCGGGGCTGCAGGGCAGTCGAAAAGTCGAAGAGTGGGCGGGAACGGGCGGAGATCATCGGACCTTGGCTCTGGCGGCGGAGTGCGGCAGGAGCAGAAAGTGGTGGAGACATGAGCGGGGAGCAAGGAGCACGCTCCGTGGAGCAGGTTGGTGTTGGCTACAGGGGATCGGTCGCAGCTGAGTAGGCCGTCCCCCAAGGTAGGGGCGTGCTTGAGCGGCCTAGGACAAATGGGCCGGGTGGCAAGCACATGGTGGGCCTGGACACGCGCGTAGGCTGGGAAGTAGGCCTCAGCAGGGAAAATGGTGCCTCCAACAGCGGAGAGAGGTGGGCCGACGGTGGGCAGAAGCCCATGTGGCACAACAGGCTTGGGGGTGCATATTATCAACTGATGGAAGGAGGGGAAGGGTGCGCGGGCACATGAGGCCAGCCTCATCCTGTGGCCAGAATTTGAACAGAAGGGAGCGGCAGCTTTCCCGCACCAAGGTATCAGATCGCAGGTCGAAGCAGGGCAAGAAGCCATCGTCCAGAGCGATCGCTCGCACCTGGATGGCGCCCTTGGCAACCCGACAGTTTCTAAGCTGAAGCTCGAAGGAGAACGACATGGCTTCCGGGTCGAAGGAGACTGCTGCACTTGGTCAGGCGCATGCCGCCGCAAGGAGGGAAGAGCGGAGGCAGCCCCGTTGCTCATCCTCGTGGGCGAGCTGCTCGATCGTAGGGAGGGAGAAAGGGGCCCCCACGATGAGCTTGGGCTTGTAGGAGATCTTCAGCATGGCCATGAAGTGTTGGTCCGAAGCGATTTGAGGCTGAAGGAAGGCGCGGTAGGCTCGAGTGGTCATGCTGTCATCCTTGACCTGGCCACCCGACGCCGCATTGGGCCCCCGAGGCAGACCGAGGTCCTGGCGAGGAAGGGTCCTAGGGAGTGCATGGCCAGCACCGGAACCCCCTCCCCCACTGTGGCGACGCGCGGAGGGGGGTTGCGGAGGCGCAGTCGGGGACCCAAGTGACCGGGCCACGTCCCAAATCTCGTTGATCAGCACATCGGCGTACGTGCCGGCGCCATCGAAGCGATGGAAGGCTATGTGGTGAGGGATGTGCTGCAAGGCTTCGACCTTGGCGAGGACGAAGATGTCGGCAAATTCGTTGCCATCCAGGCAAACATGCTCCACCCGCAGCAGACCCGCGAAGCTGGCAACAGAGGCGACGACACCTCGCCTGTTCCAAAGCTCGAGGGGCAGCTTTTCCAGCGACAGGCTGACGACGTGGCGATAGGAGAAGGAGAAGGCGTTATCTCCCGCTGCATGCGGGAGAATACGGACCGTGTGCGAGCCGACATAGATTGGGCTCGCACGGAGGGCCGAATACGGACCGTGTGCGAGCCGACATAGATTGGGCTCGCACGGAGGGCCGCGGCCTGCTCCTCCTCACGCTGGAACACGACGAAGGCCGTGCCCACCGCAGAGCCAGCAAAGCACACGGCGGCGATCCTAAGTCGCTGCCGGAACACACGCCGGAGCCACGGCAGAAAGTTGGATTTGGGTGGCGAGATGTTGACGAGGCAAACAAGGGTGTTCTGGTCAGATGAAATATGCCCTAGAGGCAATAATAAATTGATTATTATTATATTTTCCTTGTTCATGATAATCGTTTATATCCATGCTAATTGTATTGATAGGAAACTTAGATACATGTGTGTACATAGACAACACCATGTCCCTAGTAAGCCTCTAGTTGACTAGCTCGTTATCAAATAAGATGGTTACGGTTTCCCTGACCATGGACATTGGAGTGTCATTGAAACGGGATCACATTCATTACAGAATGATGTGATGGACAAAGAGCCAATCCTAAGCCTAGCACAAGATCAAGCATAACTAAAGCTTCTCTAATGTCAAGTATCATTTCCTTAGACCATGAGATTGTGAAACTCCCGGATACCGTAGGAGTGCTTTGGGTGTGCCAAACGTCACAACGTAACTGGGTGGCTATAAAGGTACACTACAGGTATCTCCGAAAGTGTCTGTTGGGTTGGCACGAATCGAGACTGGGATTTGTCACTCCGTGTAAACGGAGAGGTATCTCTGGGCCCACTCGGTAGGACATCATCATAATGTGCACAATGTGATCAAGGAGTTGATCACGGGATGATGTGTTACAGAACGAGTAAAGAGACTTGCCGGTAACGAGATTGAACAAGGTATCGGGATACCGACGATCGAATCTCGGGCAAGTATCGTACCGATAGACAAAGGGAATTGTATACGGGATTGATTAAGTCCTTGACATCGTGGTTCATCCGATGAGATCATCGTGGAACATGTGGGAGCCAACATGGGTATCCAGATCCCGCTGTTGGTTATTGACCGGAGAGTCATCTCGGTCATGTCGGCATGTCTCCCGAACCCGTAGGGTCTACACACTTAAGGTTCGGTGACGCTAGGGTTGTAGGGATATGTATATGCAGTAACCCGAATGTTGTTCGGAGTCTCGGATGAGATCCCGGACGTCACGAGGAGTTCCGGAATGGTCCGGAGGTAAAGAATTATATATAGGAAGTGCTATTTCGGCCATCGGGACAAGTTTCGGGGTCACTGGTATTGTACCGGGACCACCGGAAGGGTCCCGGGGGTCCACCGGGTGGGGCCACCTATCCCGGAGGGGCCCATGGGCTGAAGTGGGAAGGGATCCAGCCCAAAGTGGGCTGGGGAGCCACTCCCCTAGGGCCCATGCGCCTAAGGTGGGGGAAACCCTAAGGAAGAGTCCTATAAGGGGAAGGCACCTCCTAGGTGCCTTGGGGGAGGGATTCCTCCCTTGGCCGCCGCCCCCCTAGGAGATTGGATCTCCTAGGGCCGGCGCCCCCCCTAGGCTCCTATATATAGTGGGGGAGATGGAGGACTTCATACCTTTTGCCTTGGTGCTCCCTCTCCCTCTCCAACACCTCCTCCTCCTCCATAGAGCTTGGCGAAGCCCTGCCGGAGTACTGCAGCTCCACCACCACCACGCCGTCGTGCTGCTGTTGGAGCCATCTTCCTCAACCTCTCCTTCCCCCTTGCTGGATCAAGAAGGAGGAGACGTCGCTGCTCCGTATGTGTGTTGAACGCAGAGGTGCCGTCCGTTCGGCGCTAGGATCATCGGTGATTTGGATCACGACGAGTACGACTCCATCAACCCCGTTCTCTTGAACGCTTCCGCGCGCGATCTACAAGGGTATGTAGATCCACTCCTCCCTCGTTGCTAGATGACTCCATAGATAGATCTTGGTGACACGTAGGAAAATTTTGAATTTATGCTACGTTCCCCAACAGTGGCATCATGAGCTAGGTCTATGCGTAGTTTCTATGCACGAGTAGAACACAAAGTAGTTGTGGGCGTCGATTTTGTTCAATATGCTTACCGTTACTAGTCCAATCTTGATTCGGTGGCATTGTGGGATGAAGCGGCCCAGACCGACCTTACACGTACTCTTACGTGAGACTGGTTCCACCCACTGACATGCACTAGTTGCATAAGGTGGCTAGCGGGTGTCTGTCTCTCCCACTTTAGTCGGATCGGATTCGATGAAAAGGGTCCTTATGAAGGGTAAATAGCAATTGGCATATCACGTTGTGGTTTTTGCGTAGGTAAGAAACGTTCTTGCTAGAAACCCATAGCAGCCACGTAAAACATGCAAACAACAATTAGAGGACGTCTAACTTGTTTTTGCAGGGTATGCTATGTGATGTGATATGGCCAAAAGGATGTGATGAATGATATATGTGATGTATGAGATTGATCATGTTCTTGTAATAGGAATCACGACTTGCATGTCGATGAGTATGACAACCGGCAGGAGCCATAGGAGTTGTCTTAATTTATTTATGACCTGCGTGTCAACATAAATGTCATGTAATTACTTTACTTTATTGCTAACCGTTAGCTGTAGTAGTAGAAGTAATAGTTGACGAGACAACTTCATGAATACACGATGATAGAGATCATGATGATGGAGATCATGGTGTCATGCCGGTGACGATGATGATCATGGAGCCCAAAGATGGAGATCAAAGGAGCTATATGATATTGGACATATCATGTCACTATTATTTGATTGCATGTGATGTTTATCATGTTTTTGCATCTTGTTTACTTAGAACGATGGTAGTAAATAAGATGATCCCTCACTAAAATTTCAAGAAGGTGTTCCCCCTAACTGTGCACCATTGCGAAAGTTCGTCGTTTCGAAGCACCACGTGATGATCGGGTGTGATAGATTCTTACGTTCACATACAACGGGTGTAAGCCAGATTTACACACGCGAAACATTTAGGTTGACTTGACGAGCCTAGCATGTACAGACATGGCCTCGGAACACAAGAGACCGAAAGGTCGAGCATGAGTCGTATGGTAGATACGATCAACATGAAGATGTTCACCGATGTTGACTAGTCCGTCTCACGTGATGATCAGACACGGCCTAGTTGACTCGGATCATGTAATCACTTAGATGACTAGAGGGATGTCTATCTGAGTGGGAGTTCATAAGATGAACTTAATTATCCTGAACATAGTCAAAAGGTCTTCGCAAATTATGTCATAGCTCGCGCTTCAGTTCTACTGTTTAGATATGTTCCTAGAGAAAATTTAGTTGAAAGTTGATAGTAGCAATTATGCGGACTAGGTCCGTAAACTGAGGTTTGTCCTCATTGCTTCATAGAAGCCTTATGTCCTTAATGCACCGCTCAGTGTGCTGAACCTCGAACGTCGTCTGTTGATGTTGCGAACATCTGACATACACATTTTGATAACTACGTGATAGTTCAGTTAAACGGTTTAGAATTGAGGCACCGAAGACGGTTTTTGAAACGTCGCGAAACATATGAGATGTTTCGAGGGCTGAAATTGGGATTTCAGGCTCGTGCCCACGTCAAGAGGTATAAGACCTCCGATGATTTTCTTAGCCTGCAAACTAAGGGAGAAAAGCTCAATTGTTGAACTTGTGCTCAGATTGTCTGAGTACAACAATCATTTGAATCAAGTGGGAGTTGATCTTCCAAATGAGATAGTGATGTTTCTCCGAAGTCATTACCACCAAGCTGCTAGAGCTTCGTGATGAACTATAATGTATCGGGGACATATATGATGATCCTTGAGATATTCGCGATCATTGACACCACAAAAGTAGAAATCAAAAAGGAGCATCAATTGTTGATGGTTTGTGAAACCACTAGTTTCAAGGAGGGCAAGGGCAAAAGGGACACTTCATGAAACGGCAATTCAGCTGCTGCTCTAGTGAAGAAACCCAAGGTTGAACCCAAACCCGAGACTGAGTGCTTCTGTAATAAGGGGAACAGCCACTGGAGCAGAATTACCCTAGATACTTGGTAGATGAGAAGGCTGGCAAGGTCGATAGAAGTATATTGGATATACATTGTGTTGATGTGTACTTTACTAGTACTCCTAGTAGCACCAGGGTATTAGATACTGGTTCGGTTGCTAAGTGTTAGTAACTCGAAACAAAAGGCTACGGAATAAACGGAGACTAGCTAAAGGTGAGCTGACGATATGTGTTGGAAGTGTTTCCAGGGTTGATATGATCAAGCATCGCACGCTCCCTCTACCATCGAGATTGGTATTAAAACCTAAATAATTTTTATTTGGTGTTTGCGTTGAGCATAGACATGATTGGATTATGTCTATCGCAATACGGTTATTCATTTAAAGAGAATAATGGTTTCTCTGTTTATTTGAATAATACCTTCAAATGGTCTTACACCTGAAATGAATGGTTTATTGAATCTCGATCGTAGTGATACACATGTTCATGCCAAAAGATAGTAATGATAGTACCACCTACTTGTGGTACTGCCACTTAAGTCATATCGGTATAAAACGCATGAAGAAGCTCCATGATTGATGGATCTTTGGGCTCACTCGTTTTTGAAAGGTTTGAGACATGCGAACCATGTCTATTGGTGTATATGCATGAAGAAACTCCATGCAAATGGACCGTTTGGACTCACTTGATTTTGAATCACTTGAGACATGCAAATCATACCACATGGGCAAGATGACTGAAAGCCTCGTTTTACAGTAAAATGGAACTAGAAAGCAACTTGTTGGAAGTAATACATTTTGATGTGTGCATTCCAATGAGTGCTGAGGCGTGCAGTGGACATCGTTATGTTCTTACTTCACAGATGGTTTGAGTAGATGTTGAGTACATTTACTTGATGAATCACGAGTCTGAATTATTGAAAGGTTCAAGTAATTTCAGGGTGAAGTTGAAAGATCATCGTGACAAGAGGATAAAAGATCTATGATATGATCATAGAGATGAATATCTGAATTACGAGTTTGGCACAGAATTAAGACATTGTGGAAATTGTTTCACAACTAATACAGCCTGGAACACCGTAGTGTGATGTCCGAACATCATAACTGCACCCTATTGGATATGATGCATACCATGATGTCTCTTATCGAATTACCACGATAGTTTATGGGTTAGGCATTAAAGACAACCACATTCACTTTAAATAGGGCACCACGTAATTCCGATGAGATGACACCGTATGAACTATGGTTTAGGGAAACCTAAGCTGTCATTTCTTAAAAGTTTGGGGCTGCGACGCTTATGTGAAAAAGTTTCAGGCTGATAAGCTCGAACCCAAAGCGGATAAATGCATCTTCATAGGACACCCAAAACAGTTGGGTATACCTCCTGTCTCAGATTCGAAAGCAATAAGGGATTGTTTCTAGATTCGGGTTCTTTCTCGAGGAAAAGTTTCTCTCGAAAGAATTGAGTGGGAGGATGGTGGAGACTTGATGAGGTTATTGAACCGTCTCTTCAACTAGTGTGTGGCAGGGCACATGAAGTTTTTCCTGTGGCACCTACACCAATTGAAGTGGAAGCTTATGATAGTGATCATGAAACTTCTGATCAAGTCACTACCAAACCTCGTGGGATGACAAGGATGCGTACTACTTCAGAGTGCTACGTAATCCTATCTTGGAAGTCATGTTGCTAGACAACAATGAACCTACGAGCTATGGAGAAGCGATGGTGGGCCTGGATTCCAAAATGGCTCGAGGCCATATAATCCGAGAAAGGATCCATGTATGAAAACAAAGTGTAGACTTTGGCAGAACAACTCGATGGTCGTAAGGCTGTTGAGTGCAGATGGATTTTAAAAGGAAGACGGACAATGATGGTAAATGTCACCATTAAGAAAGCTCGACTTGTCGTTAAGATGTTTTCTGACAAGTTCAAAGAGTTGACTACGATGAGACTTTCTCACTCGTAGCGATGCTAAGAGTCTGTTGGAATTATATTAGCGATTACTGCATTATTTATGAAATCTTGCAGATAGGATGTCAAAACATTGTTCCCTCGACGATTTTCTTGAGGAAAGGTTGTATGTGATACAACCGGAAGGTTTTGTCAATCCTGAAAGATGTTAATAAGTATGCAAAGCTCCAGCAATCCTTCTAGGGACTGGAGTAAGCATCTCGGAGTTGGAATGTATGCTTTGATGATGATCAAAGATTTTAGGTTTATACAAAGTTTATGAGAAACTTGTATTTCCAAAGAAGTGAGTGGGAGCACTATAGAATTTCTGATAAATATATGTTGTTGACATATTGTTGATCAGAAATGACGTAGAATTTCTGGAAAGCATATAGGGTTATTTGGAAAGTGTTTTTCAATGGAAAGCCTGGATTAAGCTACTTGAACATTGAGCATCAAGATCTATAAGGATAGATCAAAACGCTTAATGGTACTTTCAAATGAGCACATACCTTGACATGATCTTGAAGGTGTTCAAGATGGATCGGTCAAAGAAGGAGTTCTTGCCTGAGTTGTAAAGTATGAAGTTAAGACTTAAAGCTCGACCACGGCAGAAGAAAGAGGAAGGACGAAGGTCGTCCCCTATGCTTTTATCATAGGCTCTCTACAGTATGCTATGCTGTGTACCACACCTGAAGTGTGCCTTGCCATGAGTTAGTCAAGGGGTACAAGAGTGATCCAAGAATGGATCACAGGACATTGGTCAAAGTTATCCTTAGTAACTAGTGGACTAAGGAATTTTCTCGATTATGGAGGTGGTAAAAGAGTTCGTTGTAAAGGGTTACGCCGATGCAAACTTTGACACTAATCCAGATTATTCTGAGTAGTAAACTGGATTCGTATAGTAGAACAGTTATTTGGAATAGCTCCAAATATAGCGTAGTAGCTGCATCTACAAGATGACATTGAGATTTGCGAAGTACATACGGATCTGAAAGATTCAGACCCGTTGACTATAACATCTCTCACAAGCATAACATGTTCAAACCCAGAACTCATCGAGTGTTAATCACATGGTAATGTGAACTAGATTATTGACTCTAGTAAACTCTTTGGGTGTTAGTCACATGGGGATGTGACCTTGAGTGTTAATCACATATCGGTGTGAACTGGATTATTGACTCTAGTGCAAGTGGGAGACTGTTGGAAATATGCCCTAGAGGCAATAATAAATTGATTATTATTATATTTCCTTGTTCATGATAATCGTTTATTATCCATGCTAGAATTGTATTGATAGGAAACTCAGATACATGTGTGGATACATAGACAACACCATGTCCCTAGTGATGGTTATGGTTTCCTGACCATGGACATTGGATGTCATTGATAACGGGATCACATCATTAGGAGAATGATGTGATGGACAAAGACCCAATCCTAAGCCTAGCACAAGATCATGTAGTTCGTATGCTAAAGCTTCTCTAATGTCAAGTATCATTTCCTTAGACCATGAGATTGTGCAACTCCCGGATACTGTAGGAGTGCTTTGGGTGTGCCAAACGTCACAACGTAACTGGGTGGCTATAAAGGTACACTACAGGTATCTCCGAAAGTGTCTGTTGGGTTGGCACGAATCGAGACTGGGATTTGTCACTCCGTGTAAATGGAGAGGTATCTCTGGGCCCACTCGGTAGGACATCATCATAATGTGCACAATGTGATCAAGGAGTTGATCACGGGATGATGTGTTACGGAACGAGTAAAGAGACTTGCCGGTAACGAGATTGAACAAGGTATCGGGATACCGACGATCGAATCTCGGGCAAGTATCGTATCGATAGACAAAGGGAATTGTATACGGGATTGATTAAGTCCTTGACATCGTGGTTCATCTGATGAGATCATCATGGAACATGTGGGAGCCAACATGGGTATCCAGATCCCGCTGTTGGTTATTGACCAGAGAGTCATCTCGGTCATGTCTACATGTCTCCCGAACCCGTAGGGTCTACACACTTAAGGTTCGGTGACGCTAGGGTTGTAGGGATATGTATATGCAGTAACCCGAATGTTGTTCGGAGTCCCAGATGAGATCCCGGACGTCACGAGGAGTTCCGGAATGGTCCAGAGGTAAAGAATTATATATAGGAAGTGCTATTTCGGCCATCGGGACAAGTTTCGGGGTCACCGGTATTGTACCGGGACCACCGGAAGGGTCCCGGGGGTCCACCGGGTGGGGCCACCTATCCCGGAGGGCCCCATGGGCTGAAGTGGGAAGGGATCCAGCCCAAAGTGGGCTGGGGCGCCACTTCTCCCTAGGGCCCATGCGCCTAGGGTGGGGGAAACCCTAAAGGAAGAGTCCTAGAAGGGGAAGGCACCTCCTAGGTACCTTGGGAGGGAGGGACTCCTCCCTTGGCCGCACCCCCCTAGGAGATTGGATCTCCTAGGGCCAGAGCCCCCCCTAGGCTCCCTATATATAGTAGAGGAAGGAGGGCCTCTCAACACACGCCTTGGTGCCTCCCTCTCCCTCTCTAACACCTCCTCCTCCTCCATAGAGCTTGGCGAAGCCCTGCCGGAGTACTGCAGCTCCACCACCACCACGCCGTCGTGCTACTGTTGGAGCCATCTTCCTCAACCTCTCCTTCCCCCTTGCTGGATCAAGAAGGAGGAGATGTCGCTGCTCCGTATGTGTGTTGAACGCGGAGGTGCCGTCCGTTCGGCGCTAGGATCATCGGTGATTTGGATCACGACGAGTACGACTCCATCAACCCCGTTCTCTTGAACGCTTCCGCGCGCGATCTACAAGGGTATGTAGATCCACTCCTCCCTCGTTGCTAGATGACTCCATAGATAGATCTTGGTGACACGTAGGAAAATTTTGAATTTATGCTACGTTCCCCAACAGTGGGACGGCCTCGGATCACAGGCTCCATAGGGTCAGCGGCGGCTAGGTTGGATGGGTCAGGGCAGAAGGGGATGATGGCGAGCGAAGGGGAGGAAGCTGGAGCTGTGATAGGAGGAGTGGTGGGCGGCGAGGGGAGGGGGCTGGTATTAGTAGAAGCGTAGTGGTGCTTAGGGTTAGACGGGTAGACGCGCATGCTGCATTGGAAGCTGAGGTGGCCAATCCGCCGGCATAGCCAGCAGACAGCAGGATCCCGACAATCGTGTCGTCTATGGTTGTAGGAGAGGCAGCGGAAGCAGCGCCGGTGAAGGTCAGCAGGTTTACCATATCTAAAAAGGCAATTTGCTACGGCCCGCGAGGCGTATAATGACTCCGGCAACACCGAGTCACGCGAGAGCATGGCGTCCCGATAGGTTTCATGGCGCAGCGAGGATGGACTATCGATTAGGGCGGCGTGCGAGCTGGCAGGGGAGGCAGGGGGTGACGTCTACTACACAACCTTCTTCTTGTAGACGTTGTTGGGCCTTCAAGTGCAGAGGTTTGTAGGACAGTAGCAAATTTCCCTCAAGTGGATGACCTAAGGTTTATCAATCCGTAGGAGGCGTAGGATGAAGATGGTCTCTCTCAAGCAACCCTACAACCAAATAACAAAGAGTCTCTTGTGTCCCCAACACACCCAATACAATGGTAAATTGTATAGGTGCACTAGTTCGGCGAAGAGATGGTGATACAAGTGGTATATGGATTGTAGATAAAGGTTTTTGTAATCTGAAAATATAAAAACAGCAAGGTAACTAATGATAAAAGTGAGCGTAAACGGTATTGCAATGCTAGGAAACAAGGCCTAGGGTTCATACTTTCACTAGTGCAAGTCCTCTCAACAACAATAACATAATTGGATCACATCACTATACCTCAACATGCAACAAAGAGTCACTCCAAAGTCACTAATAGCGGAGAACGAACGAAGAGATTATGGTAGGGTACGAAACCACCTCAAAGTTATTCTTTCCAATCAATCTGTTGGGCTATTCCTATAAGTGTCACAAACAGCCCTAGAGTTCGTACTAGAATAACACCTTAAGACACAAATCAACCAAAACCCTATTTTCACCTAGATACTCCAATGTCACCTCAAGTATCCGTGGGTATGATTATACGATATGCGTCACACAATCTCATATTCATCTATTCAACCAACACATAGAACCTCAAAAAGTGCCCCAAAGTTCTACCGGAGAATCACGACGAAAACGTGTGCCAGCCCCTATGCATAGGTTCATGGCCGGAACCCGCAAGTTGATCACCAAAACATACATCAAGTGAATCACGTGATATCCCATTGTCACCACAGATGCGCACGGCAAGACATACATCAAGTGTTCTCAAATCTTTAAAGACTCAATCCGATAAGATTACTTCAAAGGGGAAACTCAATTCATTACAAGAGAGAAGAGGGGGAGGAGAAACATAAGATCCAACAATAATAGCAAAGCTCGCGATACATCAAGATCGTGCCAAATCAAGAACACAAGAGAGAGAGATCAAACACATAGCTACTGGTACATACCCTCAGCCCCGAGGGAGAACTACTCCCTCCTCGTCATGGAGAGCACCGGGATGATGAAGATGGCCACCGGAGAAGGATTGCCCCCTTCGGCAGGGTGCCGGAACGGGTCTAGATTGGCTTTTGGTGGCTACGGAGGCTTCTGGCGGCGGAACTCCCGATCTATTGTGCTCCTGGATGTTTTTAGGGTATATGGAGATATATAGGCGGAAGAAGTACGTCAGGGGGCCACGAGGGGCTCACGAGGGTGGAGGGCGCGCCCCCTGCCTCGTGGCCTCCTCGCAGATCCCCCGACGTGCACTCCAAGTCTTCTGGGCTTGTTTCCTTCCAAAAATGAGTTTCGTGAAGTTTCAGGTCAATTGGACTTCGTTTGATTTTCCTTTTCTTCGAAACCCTAAAACAGGGTAAAAACATAAATTGGCACTGGGCTCTGGGTTAATAGGTTAGTCCCAAAAAATGATATAAAAGTGTATAATAAAGCCCATAAACATTGAAAACAGTAGATAATATAGCATGGAGCAATCAAAAATTATAGATATGTTGGAGACGTATCAGCATCCCCAAGCTTAATTCCTGCTCGTCCTCGAGTAGGTAAATGATAAAAAACAGATTTTTTGATGCGGAGTGCTACTTGGCATAATTTCAATGTAATTCTTCTTAATTGTGGTATGAATATTCAGATCTGAAAGATTCAAGACAAAAGTTCATATTGACATAAAAATAATAATACTTCAAGCATACTAACTAAGCAATCACGTCTTCTCAAAATAACATGGCCATGGCCAAAGAAAGTTGTCCCTACAAAATCATATTGTCTGGCTATGCTCTATCTTCACCACACAAAATATTTAAATCATGCACAACCCCGATGACAAGCCAAGCAATTGTTTCATACTTTTAATGTTCTCAAACTTTTTCAATCTTCACGCAATACATGAGCGTGAGCCATGGACATAGAACTATAGGTGGAATAGAATGGTGGTTGTGGAGAAGACAAAAAGGAGAAGATAGTCTCACATCAACTAGGCGTATCAACGGGCTATGGAGATGCCCATCAATAGATATCAATGTGAGTGAGTAGGGATTGCCATGCAACGGATGCACTAGAGCTATAAATGTATGAAAGCTCAATAAAAGAAACTATTGGGTCTGCATCCAATTTGCTTGCTCATGAAGACCTAGAGCATTTTGAGGAAGCCCATCATTGGAATATACAAGCCAAGTTCTATAATGAAATATTTCCACTAGTATATGAAAGTGACAACATAGGAGACTCTCTATCATGAAGATCATGGTGCTACTTTGAAGCATAAGTGTGGTAAAAGGATAGTAGCATTGCCCCTTCTCTCTTTTTCTCTCATTTTTTATTTTTTTATTTGGGCCTTCTCTTTTTTATGGCCTCTTTTCTCTTCCTTTTTTATTTGGGCTTCTTTGGCCTCTTTTATTTTTTTTATTTTCTTCCGGAGTCTCATCCCGATTTGTGGGGGAATCATAGTCTCCATCATCCTTTCCTCACTGGGACAATGCTCTAATAATGATGATCATCACACTTTTATTTACTTACAACTCAAGAATTACAACTCGATACTTAGAACAAGATATGACTCTATATGAATGCCTCCGGCGGTGTACCGGGATGTGCAATGATGCATGAGTGAC
>NW_024112160.1:0-10723 GCF_003073215.2 Triticum urartu | reverse complement strand
CGGCAGTGGACGACGGCGAGGACTAGGAAGGGGACGACTCGGAGCCGGGGAAGACGCAGCAGTGGATGCCCACGCGAAGAGGAGTACGAGGGTTCACTGGTTCAGCTGCGGTGTGAGGCTGCTGTCGCCGCAGACTAACAGGGGGTGTGGATGAGTAGAGGGATGGCCTGGCCAGCGATGGGAGTAGTAGAGGACGGTGAGGCCTCCGCGGCATCACAGCCGGCCACGGGAGGCAGGAGCACGCGGCACGACCGGCGCTGGTTTGGGCGGCTGGAGCAAAAAGACCAGAGGTTGAAGAAGCACTACGACCGTTGGATGAACATCGTACGGTAACAGGAGCTAGAATTGTTCATATTGACTAAGTTGACAAAGCCCTTCATCCCCGTCAACTTGGTAGGCCCACAAGTCAGCCTCCCACTATGCTGGGTTCCAAGTGGCAGGGGGAATATTCATTTTTTGTGCGTAATAAGGAGGCACTTCCTTGCGTGCGAAGATAGCTGGTGGGTCCGACATGTCAGCGGGGGGCACGTAATTTTTGTGAAATACAGAGGCCCTTCCGGCGGATCCCAGATGTCAGGTGGAGAAATCATTATTTTGCGCGTAATAAGGAAGGCATTTCCTTGTGTG
Organism: Triticum urartu; assembly: GCF_003073215.2. Lineage (NCBI taxonomy): Eukaryota > Viridiplantae > Streptophyta > Magnoliopsida > Poales > Poaceae > Triticum > Triticum urartu. The sequence continues at coordinate 10,096 of NW_024112160.1, read as the reverse complement.
CGGCCGTGGACCCAGCTATCAGCCTCTCCACGCACAGTCTACTTATGATGGTGTCGTTCATTGACCACGTTGACCACGCCGCGCCGAGCACATCCAAGGTGGTGGACGACGACGAGGCCTCGGACAGCAACGAGCCGGAGATGGGAAGACACAGGAGTAGAGTCGCAGACGGAGAGGTGTACGAGGGTTAACTGGTTCTAGTGCGGTGTGGTTCGGCAGTCGGTGGAGAAGAACAGGAGGTGTGGAGGGGTGGAGGGATGGCCTGGCCAACGGTGGAGTAGCGCTTCATAGCGAAGCGTGCTAAGCAGAGCTGCTAGCAGCAGGAGGCGGGAGGTGGTCCCGGCGGCGCTGGAGGAAGAAGACGAGAGATTGAAGATGGATGCCGGTCGTTGGATGTAAATCCAACGGCTAACATGTCAGAATCATTTGTTGACTAAATTGACAACGACTTGCATTGGCTTCGACCTATTGGCCCACATTTCAGCCTCCAAAAATGTGGCACGTATTCAACCCATTTTTCAGAATTTACAGTCTTTTTTTGCGCGGTAGAATTTACAGTTAATTTGATCCTTTTTTTTGAATTACAGCCATTAGTTGGGCTGGGTGAACAAATAATGTAGCGTCCATGCGGCTCATTTATTTTATTTCCTAAAAAATTACAGGCCATTTGCACTTTCTCGAAATACACGATTTTGCTGGACTGATTCTAATTATAATGTTGGGTTGGGCCAACAATGTTATCAAAAAATAAAAAGGGGTTGAGCATTTTGTTATAAATATATTTAAATAATAAGTGATATTATTATATTCATCCTTAAATCTTATCAAGGTTTTGTACACAATCACTAAGATTTTCGTGCCAAAACAATCCAGGATTTTATTTGTTAAGAAATTATTTTTATAAGTTAATAAGACGTGGGATATTATTTTCTTACATATGTAAGTATCTGTTAAATATATGATGACAATAAAAATAATATATAATAACATATAAAATAATTTAAATATATATAATATAGTTAGAAGGGAAACATAAGTTGGACCTGGCGTTCCTATTCTTATATAGAAAAATAGAACAGACCTCGGTGTTTTCTTCAAAAAATACATAAATTGGACTGCCAAAAATAAAAGCTCGGATGGGAGGTCCATAGGCCGGTCGATACATGACGGCCCTAAGAAAATAAAAACAGGCCTATGGACCTCCCATCCGAGGTCGTGGGCTGCGCATGTTAAAAATGAAAGCCTAGACGGGGCAGCCCAAAACCACGTCCAACACTTGCCAAAACTTCGTCCCTCGTTTTCTCTATGTTTCACACACTCAACATTGTGTGGGCATTTTGACTGTGCATCATATGAAGATGTGCTATGCATGAATGTTGATCAGCATGATGTTAACTGGCTGGTAGTTCCATTTTTGACCATGAATAAAACTTTCAACATGATGTTAACCCTGTTTGAAAAGGCCGTGTTAATATAAATTCTCTGCCTCTGAAAGTTGCAGTTTCTTATCTGAAATTGAACTTGCAGTTTCTTATCTGAAACTGAAACTTGCAGTTTCTTCTCTGAGAATCACATTGTCTGCACTTTTATACTCCTATGAAACTACATTTTTAAGTGCTAAAAATAGATCTCTAGAATTCATAAAATACTTCATATGCTCAATAGTGCAAATCTGAAATTCAAAAGACATTCATATCTGAAAGTACTCTCAAAATACACAACACAAAACACAATTCACAACATGCAAATACTGACAACCCTAAACTCCTCCTGACAATTCACAACCTGCCCGACTATTGGGCTGGGGGGCAGCCCCCTCCTATTCCTCGGTGGCAGACAGCTGCCCCGTGAGACGATGTGAACGGCAAGGGAGATGATGGCGGGGAAGCATCGTCGGGCCAACTGCTTTTCTCCTCTTGCAGTTGGGTTCGGTCGACGAAGACTCCACCGGCTCGCTCTGGCAGGACACCCTCACAAACGGCACCCTGTAGATGCTCGATCCTTCAATCTCTGGTGGATGCTCCATCTGGGATCGATACTCCCACCACCGCTCCCTCACGATCGGATTCGGTGAATCTGTTTGCTCCATGGCCCAGAGGAGCAGCTCTATGTACTCCGGCGCACCTCCGGGAGTATCGCCGCCTTTTCGCTCTGTTGCAGATATTTGGCCATGGATGTCGCCGTCGCCGCTAGTTGGTCCTTGTTGTCAAACCAAGACTGTATCTCCAACATCCTAGCTAGCTTCACAGGGTCGCCGTCTGCGATCCTCACGTATCGGTTGTACTCCTCCATCGATCTACTTCTCCACAGCACCTTCACTCGCCGGCGGTGGTTTTTGAATGGAAGAGGAGAGGAGCAGCGCTGGTTTTGGATTAGAACGGGAGAGGAGCGACGCTGGTTTTGGACTGGAACAGGAGAGGAGGGCGGTGGTTTTGAAATGGAAGAGGAGAGGAGCGGCGCTGCATTTAGATTGGAACAGGAGAGGAGCGGCGGTGGTTTAAGAGGAGAAGATAATTAAAAAATCACATATTAGTTCCATTTTTATTAGTCCCGCTGTAATTAAATCACCACATATTACACTGATTCCGCTGCTCGTTGCGTACACTGATTGGGAGAAATAAATACCCAGCCGTAGCATGCACTAGGGATGTGCGCGTGAGGGTTGCATGCGGCTGCATGCGGAGGGAGGCGAGACGATTCAATTAATTAATGCCGCTCCTACTCGTCCCCGCACGTCCTTCAATACTACGGCGGTTCGCTCCTAGTCGTCCCGTCCATTCACATTACGGCAGTTCCACTAATCCTAACCCTCCTCCCAAATCCATGGCATCCCAAATCTCCACAATCGGCGGTGAGTACAAGGTTAGAACCATCACTGGCGATGAGTTCGACGTCATCTACACCCGTTCTTCCGCGACGGTGAAAGGATGTCTTTCTCGCTTCAGACGCATGTTCGAAGACTCAGATGATGAGTGGGTCGCTGGGCTAGATGTTGAGTACACCACAGTCCTGGGACCAGAGAAGGATCTAAAGGACGAAGAGAGGAAGAAGCCTGCCGTAATCCAGGTTTGCGTGCATGACTTATGCTTGGTCTACCACATATGCCATGCCGACGTTGAGTGCCAGGATTTTAAGGACTTCCTCGAGAGCAACCTAGTCAAATTTGTTGCTATAGACTTTGGTAACGACAAAGAAGTCCTGCGTCGGATAGGCCTCGTTGTAGGCAACACCTTCGACCTCCAGAAGAATCGGCTGGTGTCCTCTCGTCAGCCTTCAATGCTGACCCTGGCAGGAGCCATGGTTCATCCTTCGTACGGTAAACTGGAGAAACCTCATTACACGTTTCATCGTCATGCATGGCAGCGGAATGTACTAGATATAGACCACATCCACTACGCTGCAATGGATGGCTACCTTTGCTTCAATATCTACAAGGGTTGGATGAAGAGCAACAGCCAAGTGTGCGGTTCAAGCAAAGAAGTATCGGCCAAGAGGAAGAGGGACAAGGACGAAGTCGAGGACGTGGACGAGGACTCCGAGTAAGGTGGCAGTGTCGTTGCTCATGGTGGTTCTAATGCAGTGTCTACCGGAATAGTTGCAAAGTTTAATTTCAGGTGTGCTTAATTTAATTTGAGGGGTGTGTTGTGCTGAGCCCCCAGCAGAACTATGTTATGTTTCTTCTCGTTACTTTAACTCTTCAGTACGTACATACTAGTATTTCTTACATTTCATCTTTTAGTTGGTATAGTACTACCACTCGTTTCTTCACATTATATACGTACAATATATATGGCCAACATCATATAGCCAGCAGTTTAGTTGTCAAAGAATTTCAGGGTGCTTAGTTTTGTCAAAGAATTCCAGGATGCTTAGAGGGTGCTTGGATCCAAGGGACTTATTTTAGTCTGACTAAAAATAGTCTCTTTAAGAGGCTAAAGTTCCAAGCACCCCTGACTAAAGAGGGGCTAAAACTAGTCTTGAGACTAAAAATTTTAGTCAGGGGTACCCCTACTAAAATGTGGATTAGTCCTCTCTCTACTCATTTAACTCCTCTCCTTTAACACAGGCGAGTTCTGGATTGGAGGGTTTGGAGGATAATAAATGCTCATTAACTTGATTTTAGCCTTTTTAGTATTTGGATCCAAGCATGGGTGAGGCTAGCATGTTTTAGTCCCACTACTTTTAGTCATGGGACTAAAACGTATCCAAGCACCCTCTTAGTTTTATTTGAGGGGTGGGTTGTGCTGGACACCATTATTGTGACTAGCCTTTTTAATAGTACTATATGCATAATTTGGCGACGAGCGCTCTCTATATGTACCACTTTTTTTAATTTCAAGTTTTGCTCCATGGCGCAATCCATCGATACTACTGCTGTACAAAAGTATACATTTTTTAAAAGGCTAGAGGGCGGGGCAGTCTAGCTTGGTCGGTTTCACGAGAGGCGAGGGCCTTTGTGATTTGACGGCTCATTACTGCTGGAAGGCGGGGCCTTGTGATTTGACTGCTCGTATAAATGCGCCGACGACCTGATCGAGGAGGAGCAAAGAACCGTGCGGTATACTCAAGTTTTCCACTGGAGTAGTACTGCGACGGAGGAGCACGAAACACGGCAGCCCAGTGCCATATGGCGATAAAAAATGATCTAATTTGCTAGTCATCTCATTGTTAGCATTGTTCTATTCATTCCCTCAAAAAAACCATTGTTCTATTCATGCCTCGCAGAGAACGTGACACGTGCGGCGAAACACCCGAAGCAAAAGATGAAACACAGGAGCAAAAGAAGAAGGAAGATTATCACCCCAAATGATCTAATTCGCCGCGGAGTCGTAACTGCTTCTTCATCGCCTCCACGACCTCCATCTCCTTGCGCGTCTCCTCCGCCATCTTCTTCATTCTGTCCATGACGCGGGATTTCTCGACGCGAGCCTTCATCATCTGTTCCACGGCCGCATTACGTACCTTGACAGCAGCCGGGTGCTCGATGCGGAGCTTCGCCAACTCCTCCTTCTGTTCCATGACGAGGGCCTGCAGCATCTTCATCGAGGAACTACTATTCTCATGCAGCTTCTTCCAGCCGACGTTCTTCTCCTTCAACAGGTCGATCTCGTGGCAGAGCTTCGCCTTGTCCTCCTGAAGTCGCAGGATTTCACCGGTCGCCTTCTTCTCTGAGGCAATGCTCTTCTTCAGCAGCATCACCAAGCCGGCAGTCAACTCCCCTGCTGATTGAGCTCAGCGGGCATGTCGTCGAGGCTCTCCCTCAGAAACTCCATCAAGCCTTGGATGAACTCCTTCTGCTTATTGAGGTGCTTATTGAGCTGATCGGGCATGCCGTCGAGGGATAACGACTCCAGCTCCGCCGGCTCGGCATGTTCGCCTCCGTGGCTAGGGCGCTCCTGGGAGCCATCGCCTGCCCGTGAGAGATTTTTCGAGGTCTCTGCATGGCGGCGAGCCCTCTTTTTTTCCGCAGCCTTGGTTGCCGCTCCCTTGTTATGAGTAGTTCTCGACCTAGAGCTCTGCTCACCGGCCATGGCAACGACGGACGAAGAAGAAGCACTTATGAGGAGGAAAGGTACAGTAATTTTCGGTTAGGTAGTTCCCCTTTTTATAACCTAAGTACTAGCACTAGTACTAATACTTGCATAGTGGGAACACGTTCAGGTTTGGTACGTACTAGTAGGTGTGAGCAGGCTTTTGAATGTGATGGGAACAAGGTAAATATTAATTGATGGTTTTGGTTTCGAGGCCCGAAACGGCTCCCGATGAGTTTAGCAGAATATAAATTTCAAGTACTATACTGCTCAATGCGTAAATATTATGTTACTGTCAAAAATTGGTACAAAATACGAAGGAGACCAATGGAAGTACTACTAGCAACCCACGATTTAACTACTCGCATGCGCGCAGTGGAGTGATAATGTCTTTCTTCCGCCCTCACGTCCACTCAATTTGCATGCGCTGTATTAATTGACCATCAGTGAAGTGAACGACTTTACACGCGTCAAATTATCACATGGGGTGGATCTTGGTACAAAATTGCGTCCGTCCATGTACCGGCGTGTGTGTGCAAGGAAACGAGTGCGTGCTTGGCGTGCGTGCACATCTTCGCTTCGTGCATGTACCGCCAGTATGGCTCAGGGAGGACGAGTACATTCTTCTGGAATCAGCAGCACGTCAGTGTGATCAATGTTGGAAATATGCCCTAGAGGCAATAATAAATTGGTTATTATTATATTTCCTTGTTCATGATAATCGTTTATTATCCATGCTAGAATTGTATTGATAGGAAACTCAGATACATGTGTGGATACATAGACAACACCATGTCCCTAGTAAGCCTCTAGTTGACTAGCTCGTTGATCAATAGATGGTTACGGTTTCCTGACCATGGACATTGGATGTCATTGATAACGGGATCACATCATTAGGAGAATGATGTGATGGACAAGACCCAATCCTAAGCCTAGCACAAGATCATGTAGTTCGTATGCTAAAGCTTTTCTAATGTCAAGTATCATTTCCTTAGACCATGAGATTGTGCAACTCCCGGATACCGTAGGAGTGCTTTGGGTGTGCCAAATGTCACAACGTAACTGGGTGGCTATAAAGGTACACTACAGGTATCTCCGAAAGTGTCTGTTGGGTTGGCACGAATCGAGACTGGGATTTGTCACTCCGTGTAAACGGAGAGGTATCTCTGGGCCCACTCAGGTAGGACATCATCATAATGTGCACAATGTGATCAAGGAGTTGATCACGGGATGATGTGTTACGGAACGAGTAAAGAGACTTGCCGGTAACGAGATTGAACAAGGTATCGGGATACCGACGATCGAATCTCGGGCAAGTATCGTACCGCTAGACAAAGGGAATTGTATACGGGATTGATTAAGTCCTTGACATCGTGGTTCATCCGATGAGATCATCGTGGAACATGTGGGAGCCAACATGGGTATCCAGATCCCGCTGTTGTTTATTGACCGGAGAGTATCTCGGTCATGTCTGCATGTTCCCGAACCCGTAGGGTCTACACACTTAAGGTTCGATGACGCTAGGGTTATAAGGAATAGATATACGTGGTTACCGAATGTTGTTCGGAGTCCCGGATGAGATCCCGGACGTCACGAGGAGTTCCGGAATGGTCCGGAGGTAAAGATTTATATATGGGAAGTCCTGTTTTGGTCACCGGAAAAGTTTCGGGTTTTATCGGTAACGTACCGGGACCACCGGGAGGGTCCCGGGGGTCCACCAAGTGGGGCCACAAGCCCCGGAGGGCTGCATGGGCCAAGTGTGGGAGGGGACCAGCCCCAGGTGGGCTGGTGCGCCCCCCCACAAGGGCCCAAGGCGCCTAAGGGGAGGAGGGGGGCAAACCCTAAGGGCAGATGGGCCTTAGGGCCCATGCCTGGTGCGCCTCCCTCTCCCCCTCCACCTGGCCGCCACCCAGATGGGATCTGGGGGCTGCCGCCACCCCTAGGGAGGGAACCCTAGGTGGGGGCGCAGCCCCTCCCCCCCCTATATATACTTGAGGTTTGGGCTGCCCAAGACACACAGTTCCTCCTTCTTGGCGCAGCCCTACCCCTCTCCCTCCGTCTCTTGCGGTGCTTGGCGAAGCCCTGCTGGAGTACCACGCTCCTCCACCACCACCACGCCGTTGTGCTGCTGCTGGATGGAGTCTTCCTCAACCTCTCCCTCTCTCCTTGCTGGATCAAGGCATGGGAGACGTCACCGGGCTGTACGTGTGTTGAATGCGGAGGTGCCGTCGTTCGGCACTAGGATCTCCGGTGATTTGGATCACGACGAGTATGACTCCTTCAAGCCCGTTCTCTTGAACGCTTCCGCTTAGCGATCTACAGGTTATGTAGATGCACTCTCCTTCCCTCGTTGCTAGTTTCTCCATAGATAGATCTTGGTGACACATAGGAAAATTTTGAATTTCTGCTATGTACCCAACAGTGGCATCATGAGCTAGGTCTATGCGTAGTTTCTATGCACGAGTAGAACACAAAGTAGTTGTGGGCGTTGATTTTGTTCAATATGCTTACCGTTACTAGTCCAATCTTGATTCGGCGGCATTGTGGGATGAAGCGGCCCGGACCAACCTTACACGTACTCTTACGTGAGACGTCCCGACTGACATGCACTAGTTGCATAAGGTGGCTAGCGGGGTTCTGTCTCTCCCACTTTAGTCGATCGGATTCGATGAAAAGGGTCCTTATGAAGGGTAAATAGCAATTGGCATATCACGTTGTGGTTTTTGCGTAGGTAAGAAACGTTCTTGCTAGAAACCCATAGCAGCCACGTAAAACATGCAAACAACAATTAGAGGGCGTCTAACTTGTTTTTGCAGGGTATGCTATGTGATGTGATATGGCCAAAGGATGTGATGAATGATATATGTGATGTATGAGATGATCATGTTCTTGTAATAGGAATCACGACTTGCATGTCGATGAGTATGACAACCGGCAAGGAGCCATAGGAGTTGCTTTATTTATTGTATGACCTGCGTGTCATTGAAACGCCATGTAATTACTTTACTTTATTGCTAACCGTGTTAGCCATAGTAGTAGAAGTAATAGTTGGCGAGACAACTTCATGAAGACACGATGATGGAGATCATGATGATGGAGATCATGGTGTCATGCCGGTGACGATGATGATCAGGAGCCCCGAAGATGGAGATCAAAAGGAGCAATATGATATTGGCCATATCAGTCACTATTATTTGATTGCATGTGATGTTTATCATGTTTATGCATCTTGTTTACTTAGAACAACGGTAGTAAATAAGATGATCCCTCATAATAATTTCAAGAAAGTGTTCCCCCTAACTGTGCACCGTTGCGACAGTTCGTTGTTTCGAAGCACCACGTGATGATCGGGTGTGATAGATTCTAACATTCACATACAATGGGTGTAAGACAGATTTACACACGCGAAACACTTAGGTTGACTTGACGAGCCTAGCATGTACAGACATGGCCTCGGAACACAAGAGACCGAAAGGTCGAGCATGAGTCGTATAGAAGATACGATCAACATGAAATATGTTCACCGATGTTGACTAGTCCCCGTCTCACGTGATGATCGGACACGGCCTAGTGACTCGGATCATGTAAATCACTTAGAATGACTAGAGGGATGTCTATCTGAGTGGGAGTTCATAAGATGAACTTAATTATCCTGAACATAGTCAAAAGGTCTTCGCAAATTATGTCGTAGCTCGCGCTTCAGTTCTACTGTTTAGATATGTTCCTAGAGAAAATTTAGTTGAAAGATGATAGTAGCAATTATGCGGACTAGGTCCGTAAACTGAGGATTGTCCTCATTGCTTCATAGAAGGCTTATGTCCTTAATGCACCGCTCAGTGTGCTGAACCTCGAACGTCGTCTGTGGATGTTGCGAACATCTGACATACACATTTTGATAACTATGATAGTTCAGTTAAATGGTTTAGAGTTGAGGCACCGAAGACGGTTTTGAAACGTCGCGAAACATATGAGATGTTTCGGGCTGAAATGGGATTCAGGCCTCGTGCCCATGTCAAGAGTATAAGACCTCTGACGATTTTCTTAGCCTGCAAACTAAGGGAGAAAGCAATTGTGAGCTTGTGCTCAGATGTCTGAGTACAACAATCATTTGAATCGAGTGGGAGTTGATCCTCTAGATGAGATAGTGATGTTTCTCCGAAGTAATTACCACCAAGCTGCTAGAGCTTCATGATGAACTATAATATATCAGGGACATATATGAGATCCTTGAGATATTCGCGATGTTTGACACCACGAAAGTAGAAATCAAGAAGGAGCATCAACTGTTGATGGTTGGTGAAACCACTAGTTTCAAGAAGGGCAAGGGCAAAAAAGGGATACTTCATGAAACGGCAATTCAACTGCTGCTCTAGTGAAGAAACCCAAGGTTGAACCCAAACCTGAGAATAAGTGCTTCTGTAATAAGGGGAACAGTCACTGGAGTAGAATTACCCTAGATACTTGGTAGATGAGAAGGCTGGCAAGGTCGATAGAAGAATATTGGATGTACATTGTGTTAATGTGTACTTTACTAGTACTCATAGTAGCACCATGGTATTAGATAC
>NW_024112159.1:0-44769 GCF_003073215.2 Triticum urartu | reverse complement strand
GGTCAGCTTCGCCGCCGCCATGTTGGCCGGCCTCAGATCCGCGTCCGTCTTCTCCAAGACCATCTTCGCACGGGGATCCGTGAGCTCCGCTCGACCCCAGTTGCTGGAGCTCATGGGCTGCTCGGTGGGCAAGATCAGCCGAGGGTGGATGCGCTCAGCGTCCACCAAGACCCACTTGCTCCTGAAGCCCTCAATCCTCTTCCCAGAGTTCGAGATGGTAATGGCGCCACCGTACGCAACGAAGCTCGCGCACGCGGAAGCAGGACCGCGAGAGGTCTGGAGGGAGAAGTAGTGGCGCGGCAAAGCCACTGAGGGCTGCACCCCAACGTGGGCCTCGCAATAATAAGCAAAGATCGCGAGGAGAAGGACGGAGTTGGGATGGATATGCAGAGCCTGCAGCTTGTGATGGCAGAGGACAGAGAAGAAGAACTCGGAGAAGGGAGGCACCAGGCCAGCAACAATGGCACTTACGAAGAGTGGATAGAAGGTGCTCCTCTGACCCTCAGGGGTGGCGGAGCCGGCCTTGAACACCTTCGCCCCGTCGATGCCTCGCGCCATCGCTATCCGGCGCAACCGGGCAAGGCCCGCCTCCGACACGTTCGGCGGGTCCAGGGCAGACGAGTACCAAGCTGCGGTCGGGGGCTGACGAGGCGCCATGGCTTCCTGGGTCGCACGGTCAGGGCAGATCTGGAGATTTCGGAGGAAGGAAGGAGAAGCGCAGGAAAGGGGATCTGAACAGCAACCGGGGGAAGCAAGAAGAAGGGCCTAGGCGGACGCCACTCCCTTATCAACTCGCGCGGCTGCTAAGGCGCCCACGTCCAATCAACCGCCATGCGGCGCCCAAGGACGCAGGCTGTTAGGGCCCGCGGCGCTTCGCTCTTGCCCTTCCGCCTCCCTGCACGGCCAAGTCCAGGCGCGCCTTGGGCCCGGGGGCTACTGTCGGCGTTCTGGGAACGGGGGTCCCCAGACTTGCCTGCCTGCGGCCTGCGGCGTGGCTCAAAGGGGGGCCCAGCAGGGCCCATCTTCACCAACACAAACTCAAGACCCTCGCGAGGGGCCAAGCCTCATGGGGCGGACGGCACAGAGCTTCCTCAGGCGTGGCCTCGTCAGGCTGGCTCACGAGGAGGCGGAGAGATCAAGGCGGGGTACCTCGCGAGGTGCCCGTGACGCAAGCCATGACGACTCAAGGTGCCAGGCGGGTGCCAGCCCGCGCAGCGTCCTCCTTTCCTCTTTGGTGCAAAGGGGGCAAGCGCAGCCGCGGAGTACCCAGGCATCAGGCGAAGGTTGCCATTTTGGTGCAACGAGACCAAGGCCAGGAGGACTACGAGACGGAGGTCACCGTGGAGCCCAAGACGGCGTCATCACCAGAGCTTTGCGCAGGCGAAGACTACTTTTGTCAGGATAGTTGATACTTGTTGTCCCCTTTCAAATTAGCCCGCCATTGTTGGCTCCCTTCCCGCTCAATATTTGGGGAGAGGACCAGGGCCACTATAAATAGGACCGGCCACCCACGTAGCAAGGGGTCGGTTCGGCTCAGTTTCCTCCAAGGGCTCGACAAGTAGAGAGGTAGTAAAGAGAGAGAGAGAGAGTGAGATAGAGAAAGGTGGCTGAACTCCTCCCAGCAGTTCATCGCCCCAGCCAAGAACAGACCCTCACGAGGATGTTCTTCCTTGTACTGTCCATCATCATCAGCCCGAGAGGCAATCCACCACACCACACACTGGAGTAGGGTATTACACCACAACGGTGGCCCGAACCAGTATAAACCCTGTGTTCCTTGTGGTGTTCTTTTCATAGCCTTGATCCTAGCGTGGCGGAGGGGTGCAGGAAGGTAGGAGGCGAAATCTCCGTGCGCACCCCAGTGTTCGAACCACAAGGGTCTGCCGGAACCCGAAATCCGACACCTTCTGCTCTACCAACTGAGCGGTCAGCAGATCACGCTCCACGGAGAGCTTGCTGCACTCCTCCCCTTTGGCGAGCAGGGCGGAGTTGGCTTCGCTTAGCTGCTGTTGAAGAGCAGCGTTGGCCCCTGAAGGAAAGAAAGAAGGACAGCCGTCGTCAATAAAGTAGGTCACCGTGGAGATCCGGCCCGACTGCTCAGCAGTCAGCCCGAATCTCGGGGACTACAGCCCGCGGGCGTGCTAGCGCGCCCCCGTAGAGAAGAGAAAAAGGAGGAGAACTTACTCCGGCTCTCCGCCAAGTCAGCGGTCCGCTTGCCCAACTCTTCAACATTACGGTTGAAGGTGGTGACGCGGAGGTTGTGGTACTCCTGCAAACAAGCGTTTCAGACAAAGTTAGTACCCAGAAGTTCATCAAATTGGAGTTCCGGGTCGCCTGCTCAGCAGCCGACCCGAAACTCGGGGACTACACCCAGTGGGTGCGCTGGCGCGCCCCCACAGAGAGAAACAAGAAAAACAAATACCCAAAGAAAAGACATACCCGGACGGCCGCCCGCGACGCCAGGAACGCCTTGGTGCAGCTCTGGAGGGCGTCGCCCTCAGCGCGGAGCTTCGCTTGGACGTCCAGGAGCGCCCGATTCAGCGGTCCTGTGCCGCCTCTCCGCACCCACCCAACAGGTGCGGCGCTCGTCGCCTCAGCGTCTGGAGCCGCCGAGCTGGCGGTGCCGGCTTCCAGGGGGCGGGGGGCCGAAGTTGCCTTCTCCAGATGACGGCGCGCTGGCAAGCCGAGCTAGAGGAGTAGCCTCGCCACGGCCTCTTCTTCGGTCGACGGCACCGGAGGGTCCGTTGGCTGCTCGCCTTGCACGCCTTCAGACGGCGGCGGAGGCGGCGGCGGGACGTTCGCGCCCGGAGTAGAGGACTCGCCACCTTCCCTCTCCTCGACGAGGTTCTCCCCTCCGGCTCCTCCAGTCTGCCCCGTGAACTCCGGCGGCGGCGGCGCAGAGTTCAGCGGGGTAACAAGCAAAGCCGCCTGGCGGCGTGCGGCTTCCTCAGCCCGCTGCTTCGCTGCGGCGGTGGCTTTGGCCTCCGCTAGTTTTTTCTTTGCGGAGGCCTCCGCCCTGTCGGCCTCCGCCTTCTCCAGGCGGAGGGCTTCTTCTTCATTGCGCTTCTCCTGCGCGTTCTGCTCCGTTGCCTCCCGGAGGTCGGCAGCGGGGTCTATCCACCGAGTGGTGGCGGGCGTCTCCGCGGACCCCATGACGGAGGCGGCGGCGACCCGCTCGAAAGAGAGGGGGGCCCTGAAGAAAGAAGGGCGAGCAGAGACTCAGAAAAAGCACGAAGAAAGAACGAACTTTGAAGACAGAATACTTACGCAGAGACCAACAGCGGCTTCTTCACTTCCTTACGGAAGCGGATGGCCATTGCGGCCGCCTCGTCCCGCCGGGTCGCCGCAGCCGAGCCCTTGGGCTTCTTCGGCCGGCTGCCGAACAAAGTCGGCACAACCCGGCGCTTCTTCCCGCCGCCTGGAGCGCCCGACGCGGCAGAAGAGCCCGTGTCCGGCTGGCTGGCTCCTGGCCGATGGCGAGGGGCGACTCCTTCCTCGACGTCGTCTTCAGGACACTCGGCAAAGGTGGCCGAGGGCCTGAAGTCGCCTGTCGCCCCTCCTCCTTCTTCGGCGTCGTCTTCCAGAGCCGCCGCCCCCAGAACGGGGTCGTCGACATCGCTCTCCGCCCGGTCGGTGGGGAACTCACGGGCCGGCCCCGAGGTGCCGGCTGGTGGGTGAAGAAGGGGATTCTAACCAAAAAGCAGACTGATTAGAACAAGACTCGGCAAGAAGAAGACAATCTAAAGAAAAGAAAGGCGACTCACCATGGGCAGGGGGTTGGCGCTAGAGTATGGCTCCTTGCCGAATCGCCAGTCCTCCGGGAGCCTGCTGTCCGAGAGGTAGTTCACCATCAGGGCCACCTCTTCGTGAGGCATGTCCTTGGTGCACATCTGACTCGGGTCGCGGCCCCCGCTCATCTGGCATATCAGGTGAGGGCGGCCTTGGAGTGGGAGAACTTGGCGCGAGACGTAGGTGGCCAGCAGGTCCGGGCTAGTCAGACCCTCCGACTGCGTCAGCACTCGGACTCGCGTGATGGCGCCGGCTCCCGCAGGCGTCAGCGACCTGGCCCGGTACGACCAGTTGGGCAGTCTGCCAGCCGGCGGGCCGGCTTCGAAAGCGGGTAGATTAACCCAGTCGCCCCGCGTGGCGACGTTCCTGACGTAGAAGTAGGACCGCTGCCACATCTTCACCGACTTCAGCAGCGCGATGGAGGGGAAGTGGTTGTCGGCTCCTGTCCTTCGCACGGCGATGAAGGCGCCGCACTGAGCCGGCACGCCCGTGGCCTGGGTGCCGAGCTTGGAGAAGAAGAACTCCCCCCAGAGCTCGAGGGTGGGGAGGACTCCCAGGAAGCCCTCGCACAGAGCCACGAAGGCGGACAACAGCACCACTGTGTTGGGTGTGAGGTGGTGCGACTGGAGTCCGTAATACTCCATGAACGACTGGAGGAAGCTGTTCGCTGGCAGCCCCAGCCCGCGCAGGCAGTGCGAGTGGAAGATGATCCGCTCGCCCTCCCGCGGGGCGGGGGAAATCTCCCCCTCCGGCGCAAGGCGCACCTGCACGCGATCCTCGCCGGGAAGACGACGGGTCCGGCGGAGGAACTCGATATGGTCTTCGTGGACCTCAGAGCCGTCCCAGGTGCCGGAGCGCACCGGGGGAGGCGCGGCAGTAGAGGAAGAGCTCATCGTCGCGAGCGATCACCACAGCGTGTGCCGGAGCTTGGGCGTGCGGCAGAGCGAGCGAGAGAGAGAAGAGAGAGGAAGTAGGAGAGCGAAGGAGCTGCGAGGAGGAAGAAAGCAAGGGGCAGTAGGAAGGAGGGCCGCGTGTGCTCCCCTCTTCCCCCTACTTATAGCCCTCGGGGCTGCGAAGCCGAGGGGGCGGGCGTGGGGATTTACTGCGCCCACAACCCCACACCCCCACGATCCCTGCAAAGTTACTGCGCACAGTAACTCCACCGGAATCCTAACCTTCCACCGGGGCCAAAGCGGATCTGCTTGGGTGCCGAGGCACGGTAGTGGCGGGCCCCGCCTACGGGCCTGTCCCATCGCGCGCGTGAGCTGGCAGGACGGCCTGGCCACATGCCCTTGTGTGACAGGCCCGGAACGGGCGGCTTTCTCTGGAAGCTTAGCTAGCCCGCCACTTGAAATCCCACCGCGACGTTCGAACTACTGAACAAGTCGGAATTAAGTGAGTCCGAGTTGGGCAAGTCCGACTCCTTCTAGTCAGCCCGGCGGAAGTCAATCAAGATCATGTGTTGCACCTGGAAAGGGAAACTGCTGAGGCTTCTCGGCCGATCATCCGCGGCGCCTCACCAGCTTCAGGGACTACTCTCGGAGTAATGGGCCACGGGTAGGCCAACCCGAGCCCCACGACCTTTCAAGACATCGGGGTAGGCTGCGCCCCTCAAGACCACAGGGCGAAGAGTCGCCTCCTGGGAAGTCTATGGCAAGACGGCCGACTGCCCGCTCATGGCCGAGTCCCAGGGACGACTTCCAGAGAAGCCGGTTTTGGGGAGTCGGCCGGCAACTCCAACAATCCGTGACCTCATCGAGGGGGACGGGGCAGGGGCGTGGCTACAATGAAGCCCACTCCCCGCCCCTTACCAAGGGCAGGCATGGCTACGGCGCGCCGTACTTGGGAAGATCTCCCCGCGGCGTGGCACTGTTGCCCAGTCGGCCCTGACATCAGCACCACTGTACCTAGTCCTGCGCCCACGACGGTTTGTGTGTACGGCTTGGAGGCAGCAGGGCCCACCAGCCAGCGAGACCTCGGGAGACGGCTGGAGCACCGCCAGTCGGACCCAACGGGAGTCGGCCCGGGGGAGTCGGCCGAGCCCTCCCCCGGGCCCATGCGCCATTAATCAAGAAGAGATGGGGAGTGGCCACAGTGATCGCCCGCCAGGTGGCGGGGCTGTTGCCATGATCCCATGACCAAGCTTGCATCATCGGGAGCACGGCTATAGTAATCAGCAGCCGGCAAGACCCGCCCGCGGCGGACGCGGCCTGTCGACTCTGTACCAGACCAGTCGGCAGAGCCCACCAGTCGGCGGGCCCCAGCAGTCGGCGGAGAAGTCGGAGGTCAGAGACACTGACGGCTGGGCCCGCGCCCAGTCACATTACCATTGTACCCCTGCGGGGTAGGCCTATATATACCCCCCAGGGCACCCATGCAAAGGGTTGGATCCCAGTAGTTCTATACCTCACCATATAGAGGGAGAGAGCTTGCCTTGCCCTCTCCTACCACCATACATAGCTCAAGGAGCAACCGTGTAAACACTTGACCATAGTGATCATGCGGAGACCCCGCAGAGCAGCAGTAGGGGTATTATCTCCCCGGAGAGCCCCGAAGCTAGGTAAGATCCGCCGGCGTGCATGTCTTCGCCTCATCCCGTTTCCAGGCAGCGGCGACGTTCTACTTGCCCCCACCATGATAAGCCATCCATTGGCATATGTCGCACCAAACCCCCGACACTCACCAGCCTCCATGGGTTCCTGTTCATCCAGCCTCCACCGCGCGCTACTCCACCAGCTACTGTTCAACCACCCCTCCACGGGCACGTCTTCACCGTTTACTGTTCATCCAGCCCTCCACACCACGGGGTCATGTTCAACCACCCTCCACGGGCACCCCTCCACCGTCTACTGTTCATCCAGCCCTCCACCACACCACGGGGTCCTGTTCATCCAGAGGCAACGCCACCGCTCACTGTTCATCCAACCCCCCTCCCCGCAACGCTCACTGTTCATCCCAGAGGCAGCATCAATCGGCTTCAGTTAGCAGCAGTAGCGAAGGAATTGCTCGATCGGGTTCAGTTAAAAGCCATCGATCGATCTCTCGGGTTCAGTAACGCATAGCATGCAGTGCAATTGCTCGGGTTCAGATAGATCCCAACGCTTCGCTCGGGTTCAGTTAGAGCCAATGCCTCACACACACGCGCGTACGTGTACGAGAGAAACGCGCATCGCTCGGCCCCTGACCTCCCACCGTAACCGGGAACTCCCAGAAATTTTCCTCGCCCTCGCTTCTACCATGGTTTTTTCCATCATGGATGGCCCAAAGAATGTAATGCAGCTTTGTCTCCGGCCCGCCCAGGAAGAAAAGCCCATTTTCTGTCATAATTTTTTGTCATAGAAGTAGGAGCCCACCTATGATGATACCGGGTTTTGTCACAATTATCGTCATAGAAGTGTCATATGTATGACAGAATTTTTTTTCGTTCGGCCCAAAATGTCACAGATGTGTCTTTCTTTTGTAGTGTCAATGTGCCGCAACGATCACCATTGTGTGCTAGGCCGACTGAAGAAAATGCTCCTCCCTGCAATTATACTGTATGGGCATGACTACAACATGGGATACTATCTGGTTGATGGTATCTATACACCATGGGCTACCTTTGTCAAGACCATCTCTGAATCACTTAGTTAGAAAAAGTGTCACTTTACGCAAAAACAAGAAGCAGCTAAAACAGATGTTAAGAGGGCATTTGGAGTTCTGCGGGCACACTTTGCAGTAGTTTGTGTACCTGCTAAACAATGGGACCCAGAGACATTTTGGGAGGTGATGACATGTTGTGTAATCATGCACAACATGACCGTGGAGGATGAGGGTGATGATGCTGCCGAAACTCTTGAAATTGAGAATTTGAGTGAGCCTATCGAATTTCCAGAGCAGAATCTGGCCACATTTAATGAGTTTGTTCAAATGCATCAACAAATTCGACATCGAGTAACTCAAGAAAGATTTGATTGATCATTTGTGAGGGGTTAAAAAGGACAACTAGTACATATATGCTAGTTAAATTCAAGTTTGAACTATTGTAATTTGAATACTTTGTTGGATTGTAATATTTAAATTAGAACTAGTGCTGCATTTGAACATCTGTACATTTTTAGCTAAACTGAAATTAGATATGCGGTTCTTTTGAGCGTACGGACTTAAATAAATGGGGACGGATGTATGTGACTACGGTTGGATGGCCGGCTCCCGCTTCAGTGCCGACAGATTGGCCCCCCAAGTCTATGGACGGATGTTGTGTCCGGTTTGATAGTCAGTGTTGGAGATGCCCTAACTCTTCACAATATCAAAACGACTATGGAAGGAATTTGAATGCCGATGATGTGTGACACCAACATGTTGAACAAGGCAGCTCAAGGAGAGAGGGAAAAGATCGTTGTACCTTCCACTCGCCCAACGATAATGGTTGCCCCCCCCCCCCGAGGGGCGGTTGACGAGCTCAATGAAAGAGCTTCATTGACCTCCAATCCATAGCACTGTCTCTCTTTACCTCCCGCTGTAGAGGCGCTGCTCGCCTGCAGTTGGCCACCCTCCATGGCCTCTCGCCGACGAGGCGCCTTCCGCCACCTCTCCTCGCATGCTCCACTATGCAACGATCCGGGTCGAAGTACAGACGAGGTGGGCGACCTGCACCCGAATGAATCCCAACAAATAAACGAGCCCAACACACATTGAGATTTGTCAGATCAAACAGTCATAAAATTCAACCTGAAGCCAAATGAAAAACATATGACTGGAACTTAGGAAAAGTGTAAATCAGAGACTAAAAATTCATGCTCGACTTATAAACCCAGCCGAACCAAGTATACTAAATCTCATATCAATCTAAAGAAAAAATAATCTCATGTCAAACTCTCTAAGATTAGGCAATCTCGATTCCAAAACCATTTGTCGTCGCCTACTGGAGATTCGTTACTTCTGCATGAAGGCAGAAAGTACCCAGCTGCTAACTTTCAAAGGCCTCTTTAATCAGGAGGCACGATACGTCTCTCTCGTCGATCGTCTTAATTGACCAAGGAAGCTATTTCACGTGGGTAAGTACGGCACAAGGTGGATTAATTGCCAAATTTCCATGGAAACCATCTACAAGACTACAACCATTTTCAGTCCAGACACAAACCGCCCGCATATATTCGCACATCAACCAGCATCTCTCGATCTCATTAAATGATGATGCATTCCGATGCAGCTCTTCTCTAGCTGCTTTGCCTCCTCTTCTTATTTCATCAGAGCCCATGCTCCGGTGCGGCGGCCATGCATACATGCTCTGTAGTTAATGCAGATTAAAACAACCTTTTTGAAGGAAACAAGTGTGCTAATTGGACAGTTTAGCAATCTAACAAATTTATTCCATCACTCATCATCTATTTTGGTTGGAGAGATTTTTAAGTTGGACCCTTTAAATTAGAATGGATGGAGTAGCCCAGAAAAAGAAGAGCCAAAACCCAAGGTGGAAATACTATAATTGCAAGGAACATCAAATCTTTTTTTTCAAACAGATTGTAATTAATTAGATCTCACACCTCGTGAGAAAAATGTTATAACAGCAGGGAATAACTCACATGCAATTAGATCTCAACACCTGATGAGAAAATTTTGACTTGCAAGCACATTACATTAAATTTTACACCAAAGAAAATTACATAGGTAAAACTATCCAATTAGCACACTTGTTTCCACGAAAAAGGTTGTTTTAATCTACATTAACTACAGAGCATGTATGCATGGCTACTAGTAAATGAGGAGGACAGAATGCTTACATGCATTGATCAGTTTTCTTTCAATGCGTCACAAAAACTAAATGAGTGATGAAGATGAGTGAGGGAGTCCTGGATTAGGGGGTCCTCGGACGGCCGGACTATATCCTTTGCCCGGACTGTTGGACTATGAAGATACAAGATTGAAGACTTCGTCCCGTGTCCAGGTGGGACTCTCCTTTGCATGGAAGGCAAGCTTGGCAATTCGGATATGTAGATCTCCTCCCTTGTAACCGACTCTGTGTAACCCTAGCCCCCTCCGCTGTGTATATAAACCGGAGGGTTTAGTCCGCAGGACAACAACAATCATAATCATAGGCTAGCTTCTAGGGTTTAGCCTCTACGATCTCGTGGTAGATCAACCCCTGTAATACTCATATCATCAAGATCAATCAATCAGGAAGTAGGGTGTTACCTCCATTGAGAGGGCCCGAACCTGGGTAAACATTGTGTCCCCCGCCTCCTGTTACCATCCACCTTAGACGCACAGTTCGGGACCCCCTACCCGAGTTCCACCGGTTTTGACACCGACATTGGTGCTTTCATTGAGAGTTCCACTGTGTCGTCACCATAAGGTTTGATGGCTCCTTCGATCATCGACAACGATGCGATCCACGGTGAGGTTTTTCTCCCCGGACAGATCTTCGTATTCGGCGGCTTCGTACCACGGGCCAACTCGCTTGGCCATCTGGAGCAGATCAAGAGCTACGCCCCTGGCCATCAGGTCCGGTTTGGAAGGTTGAACTATACTACCGACATCCGCGGAGACTTGATCTTCGACGTATTCGAGCCCATCTCAGGTGCGCCGCACAGTCACGACGAGCATGACTTAGCTCTGCCACCGGACGGTGTTCGGGAGATCACACCTGTGGCTACTCCGGCCCTCAATCCGGAGCAGATCGTGTCGTCCGAGGACGGGTAGATGGACCCCGCCACGGAGGCCGCACACCCTGCGGCGATAGAGCCGAATACTGACTTCACCCTCTATGAGACCTGTGTTGCCGGACCCTTGGATTCGTCCCCGGCCATAGGCTTCGAACCTCCTGCGTCCGTGCCTATCGAATCTGATTGGGCACCGATCATGGAGTTTACCTCCGTGGATATCTTTCAGCACTCACCCTTGGGCGACGTGCTAAATTCATTTAGGTCTCTCTCCTTGTCAGGAGACCATTGGACGAACTATGTCCGGCTTGAGTGGGAAGCGGACGAGGAAGAAATTCATTCCCCACCCACCACCCACTTAATAGCCACTGTCAACGACTTAACAGACATGCTTGATTTCGGCTCCGAAGACATTGACGGTATGGACGACGATGCTGGAGAAGAACAGGAACCACCGCCCACAGGGCGCTGGACAGCCACCTCATCATATGATATATACATGGTGGACACCCACAAAGAAAGCGATGGCAATAAGGCAACGGAGGATAATCCCCTCGAGAAGCAATCTAAGCACCGGCGTCATCGGCGCCGCTCTAAGCCCCGCCATAGCAAAAGCAGCGATACCTGCACAAGAAACAATAACGCTACAGATAGTGCCGAAGACGAAGACAATCCCCTCCAGCCAAGCTTCGAGTGGGAGGATGGGCAAGCTAGCCCTAAGGAACAGGTGGCGGACGGAGAATCAGAGGATGACAATTACATACCCTTCTCTGATGACGAGGTGAGCCTCGGTGATGAAGAATTTATCGCGCCTGAGGATCCCGTAAAGCAGGAGCGCTTTAAGAGCCGGCTTATAGCCACAGCAAAAAGCTTGTAGAAAAGGCAACAACAGCTTCAAGCTGATCAAGATCTGCTAGCGGATAGATGGAACGAGGTGCTGGCAGTCGAGGAATATGAACTCGAGCGCCCAACCAAAAGTTACCCAAAGCGCAGGTTGCTACCCCAACTCGAGGAGGAAGCATTAAATCCTACACTACCAGCGTATCATGCGGCTGACCGGCCACCTCGTGGCCGAGACAAAGCGGCATATCAGTCCGAAGTCTAGCCTGCACCCCTTCGCTAGTCAAACAAAAATACCAAGGCCCGGGGTAACATGCAGGAACTGCGAGAAGTATTGGAAAACAAATCAGGACATAAAAGATCGGTCTATGAATCAGGGGGGCGCGCCCCAACGCGTGATGACAACCATCACGCCGGATATACTAAAAGCAAATCCGGCCGGGCCGAACACAGCAGACAAGACTCGTATGAACTGTGTCGTGATATAGCCCGGCACAGAGGTGCCGCACACCCCCTATGCTTCACTGATGAAGTAATGGATCATGAATTCCCAGAAGGGTTTAAACCCATGAACATTGAATCATATGACGACACTACAGACCCTGCGGTATGGATAGAGGATTTCTTCCTCCACATTCACATGGCCCGCGGGGATGATCTACATGCCATCAAGTATATCCTGCTAAAACTCAAGGGGCCGGCTCGGCACTCGCTGAATAGCTTGCCGGCAAACTCCATAGAAAGCTGGGAGAACCTGGCAGACACATTCCTAGACAACTTCCCGGGCACTTATGTGCGGCCACTGGATGCTGATGATTTAAGTCACATAACACAGCGGCCCGGAGAGTCAACCAGGAAATTCTGGACTCGGTTCCTAATTGAAAAGAACCAAACTGTCGACTGTCCGGATGCCGAAGCCCTAGCGGCCTTTAAACATAACATCCGTGACGAGTGGCTCACCCGACATCTCGGCCAAGAGAAACCAAAATCCATGGCAGCCCTCACGGCACTCATGACCCGCTTTTACACGGGCGAAGATAGCTGGTTGGCCCGTAGCAACAACACAGCAAGGAACCCTGGCACATCAGAAGCCAGAGATAGCAATGGCAAACCCCGACGCAATAAACACAAGCACCGCAAAAATGGTGGAAACGCTAAAGATACGGCAGTCAATGCCGGCTTTAGGGGCTCCAAGTCCAGTCAGCGGAATGGGCCACTCAAAAATGACAATTCGGGTCCGTCCAGTCTGGACCGCATACTCGACCACCCATGCCAAATTCATGGCACCCCAGGAACACCAGCCAGTCATACCAACAGACAATGTTGGGTCTTCAAACAAGCCGGCAGGTCAGGTGCCAAAAACAAAGATAAGGGGTCTCAAAGCGGCGATGGCGACGAGGAGCCCAGGTCACCGAGTACAGGAGGGCAAAAGAAATTTCCCCCGCAAATACAAACGGTGAACGTGGTAAACGGCACCTACACTCCCAACCCTGACCGGACGCACACCCTTAGGGACGCCGACTTAACGGAACCAGCCGTCCCACAATATAAACTAGGGCCGATCACCTTCAACCGCACGGATTGTCATGTTAACACCAATCTGAGCAATCCAGCCGCACTAGTCCTCGACCCAATAATTGACAGGTTCCACCCCACACGAGTCCTTATGGACGGAGGGAGCAGTCTAAACCTGCTTTACCAGGACACAGTGCGCAAGATGGGCATCGATCATTCGGTGATCAAGCCCACTAAAACCACCTTCAGAGGTATTATACCAGGTGTGGAGGCCAGTTGTACAGGCTCCATCGCCCTTTAGGTAGTCTTCGGATCACCAGACAATTACCGTGCCGAAGAGTTAATCTTCGACATCGTCCCCTTTTGCAGTGATTATCAGGCACTTCTCAGACGAACTGCGTTCGCTCGATTAGATGCGGTACCACATTATGCCTACCGTAAGCTCAAGATGCCCGGTCCGTGCGGCGTCATCACGGTTAATGGAAAGGCCGAACTTCCCCTCGGCACCAAGGAGTATACCGCTTCTTTAACAGCAGAAGCTACAAGTGGCACCTTCCAACCGAACCTCGAGTCGACGGCCCGATTCCTGGACACCGCCTAAGGACTTCGAAATACTTCGCGGCAGGAAAGCCCGACTCATCCAGAGCTCAATTAAACACTCCGGGGAAGGCCAGGACAGGCCACATACCGCGGCTCAACCGCTCTGCGGCACACAAGAATTTCTTACATTTTGTTTGCAAGTTCAACTTTGCGCAGACCAGGACTGGCGATATGGAAGCACCTCGAATGCACAAGGAAATCCTTAGATATTCCCCGCTGCCGGTTTCAAAACCGGCAGATCTCGGGTAGGGGGTCCCGAATGTGCGTCTAAGGCGGATGGTAACAGGAGGCAGGGGATACAATGTTTTACCCAGGATTGGGCCCTCTTGATGGAGGTAAAACCCTACGTCCTGCTTGATTATTCTTGATAATATGAGTAGTACAAGAGTTGATCTACCACGAGATCAGAGAGGCTAATCCCTAGAAACTAGCCTATGGTATGATTGTATGTTGTCCTACGGAATAAAACCCTCCAGTTTATATAGACACCAGAGGGGGCTAGGGTTACACAAGGTCAGTTACAAAGGAGGAGATATACATATCCATATTGCCTAGCTTGCCTTCCACGCCAAGTAGAGTCCCATCCAGACACGGGACGAAGTCTTCAATCTTGTGTCTTCATAGTCCAACAGTCCGGCCAAAGGATATAGTCCGGCTATCCGGGGACCCCCTAATCCAGGACTCCCTTAGTAGCCCCTGAACCAGGCTTCAATGACGATGAGTCCGGCGTGCAGTGTTGTCTTCGGCATTGCAAGGCGGGTTCCTCCTCCGAATACACCACAGAAGAGTTTGAATACAAGGATAGTGTCCGGCCCTGCAAAATAAGTTCCACATACCACCGTAGAGAGAATAATATTTCCACAAATCTAATCTGGTGACACATTTTGGCAGCATGACATCATGCCATGGCCCGGTAATTATTCAAACCTTTTTTCTTTAACCAGCCCCGCACATAACACGAGGCGGTTTCTTGACACGTCTTGTCAAAGCAGAGATCGTGTTCCCCTTATTACGGGATTCTCATCAATACGGACGTGGGTAACCCAACTGCGCCATCAATTACGGCGCTTGGGGGATAAGCGAGTTTTACCAGGCTAGTGGGGGCGCATAGTTTAGTCCGCACTTATAAAGGGATAAGTTCTCACCTTTTTTCTTCCCACGCCTTCTTCCTCCTTGCTCATCCATTCTCGCGTACTCGAGCTCCAACGCCCAAGTCCACATCCTTCTCCTCAACTCTCTCCAAACATGTCCGGAGCGGGAGGCAAGTGGATGGCCTCCTCTGTCACGGAGGGACACATCAAAAAGCTACATGGAGCCTGATACTTAGCCGCGGATATCGCGCACCGACTGCCAGCCGCGGGGCAGGTCATCCCTACCCCAGAACCTCACGAAAGGGTAGTCTTCCTCCCGCACTTCGTCCGCGGACTAGGGTTTCCCCTCCATCCATTTGTCTGCGGCCTCATGTTCTATTATGGGCTGGACTTTCATGATCTGGCCCCAAACTTCATCCTCAACATCTCGGCGTTCATCGTCGTGTGCGAGGCCTTCCTCCGCATCCGGCCCCACTTCGGCTTGTGGCTGAAGACCTTCAATATCAAGCCGAAGGTGGTGGGCGGCCAACAAGCGGAATGCTGCGGAGCCATGGTGGGCAAGATGCCCAACGTTATATGGCTCGAGGGCTCCTTCGTGGAGACCATAAAGGGGTGGAAATCGGGGTGGTTCTACATCACCGAGCCGCGACACCAACTGGGTGGCGGCCCCCGAGTTTCGATCCGGAATCCCCACGCGGCTCACTTCCTGGAAGGAGAAGGGCTTGTCCTGGGGTTCATCGGTGGAGCTGGACGGACTCCAGAAGTGTATTCGAAACATGACAAGCAAGAAACTTAAGCTTGCCAACATAGTCCAGGTCATGCTCTTCCGCTGGATCCTCCCGTGTCAACAACAGGACTTCAACTTATGGGAGTTCTACCCGGCCCAGCATCAGACTCTCAGCGAGCTCTTCGACACGATGCATAAAGACGTCTGGAGGGTGCTGTTCAAGGGCACCGAGGTCCCTCCTTCTCTTACCGAGGACCGCGGGCTAAGCACGAAGCGCCATGCGAATCCGGTAAGTTCTGTACATCTGGCAGGGTATTTATTTCCCATAGCTTAACCATGTGCGGGGTCTGAGCTCCCATGCCTTTGACAGGACTGGGTGAAGACATCGGAGCAGATCAACTGTCCGGCCCCTCTGCCCGAAGACCCTGCGAACGCTCTCCTGATGGAGATGCAGACTCCGGCTCCTTATGAGGTGCCGGACAAGACCAAGAAGAAGGCCAAGGGAACCCGAAAGAGTTCCCGGTGCCAGGTGGTATCGGACTCATCATGCGACAACACCGAGACACCCTCCTCCCGTGAAAACGAGGAGAAGGATGATGAAGATTCTCCCCCTCCAGCCGGGGGAGACAAGAAAAGGAAAACCGCCCCAACCGGGGAGGCTGAAGGGTCCAATAAGGGAAGGACTCTCCTTCCGGACTGCTCCATCACCGCCGCCGACGGCGAAGACGAGTGGCTGCTCAGGGCCAAGCCCCTGGCGAAGTCGTAAGTATTCGGGTACCAGAGTAACTCATAGTATACCTTTGTCGCACTGCTTCTCCTAACGCCGAATATGGTTATGCAGTCCGCCCCAATCCCGTATCGATGTATCATCGTCGGACGGTTCCTTGGACTTGTCGGACATGAATAGTGATACACTTCCAACTGCCTCCTCCCCTTGCCCTACGGACAATGCCGAGGTATTGTCTCAAGGGGCACCGAGCCGGGGGAAGACGGTCCCGGAGGCGCCTCAAGGCGACCTCCCAGACTCCAGGAGCAAAGGGAGCAAGGCTCCCGGGGGCTCCAAGTTCGGCTCTCAGCTGAACACCGTGCCGGAACCTCTAGTGGTTCCGGACTCGAGCAGGCGGCCCTCTTCCAAGAGGGGCAAGTCGCTCGTGCGGTGACCTCTGTCCATCCAGAGGCACCGGACAACCTGCTGGGAGCGCTTCGCGGCGCTTTCATTGACGAAGAGCACCGCACAATTATGAGTGCGGTGATCAAGAAGGTTCAGTCTGCCAAGAGCGGACTGACTGAAGCTTGTGCCAGCCTTCTAACAGGCTTTGAGGTAAGTATTTAGAATATAGGAAAATATTACCGCATAGACAGTAGCCCCTGATGCTCTGTTTGGTGTTGATACGTCTCCGTCGTATCTACTTTTCCAAACACTTTTGCCCTTGTTTTGGACTCTAACTTGTATGATTTGAATGGAACTAACCCGGACTGACGCTGTTTTCAGCAGAATTACCATGGTGTTGTTTTATGTGCAGAAAAAAAATATTCTCAGAATGAACTGAAACTCCACGGAACATCTTAGAAAAAACAATAAAAAATCCTCGCCAAAGATGAAGACCGGGGGGCCCACACCCTTCTCACGAGGGTGGGGGCGCCCCCCCCCTAGGGCGCACCCCCTACCTCGTGGGCCCCCTGTTGCGTCTCCGACTCCAACTCCACCTCCATATATTGAGTTTCGATGAGAAAAAAATCAGAGAGAAGAAATCATCGCGTTTTACAATACGGAGCCGCCGCCAAGCCCTAAAACCTCTCGGGAGGGCTGATCTGGAGTCCGTTCGGGGCTCCAGAGAGGGGGATTCATCGCCGTCGTCATCATCAACCATCCCCCATCACAATTTCATGATGCTCACCACCGTGCGTGAGTAATTGCATCGTAGGCTTGCTGGATGGTGATGGGTTGGATGAGATTTATCATGTAATCGAGTTAGTTTTATTAGGGTTTGATCCCTAGTGTCCATTATGTTCTGAGATTGATGTTGATATGACTTTGCTATGCTTAATGCTTGTCACTAGGGCCCGAGTGCCATGATTTCAGATCTGAACCTATTATGTTTTCATGAATATATGTGAGTTCTTGATCCTATCTTGCAAGTCTATAGTCACCTACTATGTGTTATGATCCAGCAACCCCGAAGTGACAATAATCGGGACCACTCCTGGTGATGACCCTAGTTTCAGGAGTTCATGTATTCACTATGTGCTAATGCTTTGTTCTGGTTCTCTATTAAAAGGAGGCCTTAATATCCCTTAGTTTCCAATAGGACCCCGCTGCCACGGGAGGGTAGGACAAAAGATGTCATGCAAGTTGTTTTCCATAAGCACATATGACTATTTATGGAATACATGCCTACATTACATTGATGAATTGGAGCTAGTTCGGTGTCACCCTATGTTATAAATGTTACATGATGAACCGCATCCGACATAATTATCCATCACTGATCCGGTGCCTACGAGTTTTCCATATACTGGTTTACGCTTATTTACTTTCGTGCTGCTACTGTTACAATCACTACAAAATACCATAAACATTACTTTTGCTGTCTTTACTTTTGTTGTTGCTACCACCACTATCATATTACTTTGCTACTAAACACTTTGCTGTAGATACTAAGTTTCCAGGTGTGGTTGAATTGACAACTCAGCTGCTAATACTTGAGAATATTCTTTGGCTCCCCTTGTGTCGAATCAATAAATTTGGGTTGAATACTCTACCCTCGAAAGCTGTTGCGATCCCCTATACTTGTGGGTTATCAGGTGTTCACAAAGAAAAGCCGAATAGAGGATCAAATAATATCCGCAGGAGTCTAAAATAAGTATGTCTGTATGCGTATGCAGGCTTCACTGCTGACCTCTGCCGCACTGACTACGAAGGTCGCCGCACTGAAGCAGGACCTCAAGGGGTCCGAGAAAGAGCTCGGCCTTGCCAAGAGGCAGCTCGAGGAGAACAAAGGTAAGTAATACCTTGTCTATATATAAAAGAAAATGTGGTTGCGAAATGGCAGGATCATCATGAATGTGCCAGGGGCCACGACCGAAGTGGCGACTGAGGGAGTCCTGGATTAGGGGGTGTTCGGATAGCCGGACTATACCTTCAGCCGGACTCCTGGACTATGAAGATACAGGATTGAAGACTTCTTCCCGTGTCCGGGAGGGACTTTCCTTGGCATGGAAGGCAAGCTTGGCGATACAGATATGTGGATCTCCTACCATTGTAACCGACTTTGTGTAACCCTAACCCTCTCCGGTGTCTATATAAACCGGAGGGTTTTAGTCCATAGGACAACATATAGAACAACAATCATGCCATAGGCTAGCTTCTAGGGTTTAGCCTCTCCGATCTCATAGTAGATCTACTCTTGTACTACCCATATCATCAATATTAATCAAGCAGGACGTAGGGTTTTACCTCCATCAAGAGGGCCCAAACCTGGGTAAAACTTCATGTCCCTTGCCTCCTGTTACCATCCGGCCTAGACGCACAGTGTAGCGACCTGACCCGAATGGATCACGTCTACTGTGCTACGGTGTCATCCCTGGATCAGTAATGCTGACACCACACAGTACATCGAGGTTTTATAGCAGAGTTGCAATCACACACTTATTACATCGATGGCTCAAAAAGAACTTATTACAATGAATATTGCTTAAGGCCATATAATAATGATAACAGCGGAAGACTCGGAAGATAAATGGGTCCATCAACTCCAGCGGCATCACTGAGTATAGGGCCACGACCTAAACGCACCTCAATCATCGTCTGAAAAGTCTGCAACATTAACGTTGCAGCCCGAAAATGGGTCAGCACATGGAATATGCTGGCAATGTAACACATAGAGAGTAATGGAATGAAACAGCTATACTATATGCATATATGGCTGGTGGAAAGCTCTATGGTTATAGTTTTGCGTAAAGCCAGTTTTTCCCTACTGCAAAGGAATAAATTTATTTAACTATCATGGTGGTTGTGAAACATTGAGAATGGTTGACAGCATTCTCAATCCCAATTAAAAGTACAATTAAAACCCAACAGCATTAATTAGAGGTAACATGTTGAGATTCACAATGATATTCAAGTACTAGATACTCAAGTTGTCCATAACCGGGGACGCGGCTAATCATGATTAGTTTGTACACTCTGCAGAGGTTTGCGCACGTTTCCCCACAAGACTCAATCGCCTCCGTTTGGTTTCTCGCACTACATGGTGTTTGAGAAGACGGATGACCGAGACATAGTCTTTCAGAAGCGCTAGCACCTTACATGTGGGGTAGACCGTACCACCTACAACCCCTACATCTGCTAGTCCACCCCGTAAGAGTTCGCACAACTTAGTCAACTATGCCAGAGCCCATAATGGCTTGTGGCTGCACACGGAAGTTTCTAGCATGAAAGATCTTATGATCCCTTTGAGCCTGGGTGGTGGTCCGAAAAAAAACAGGCAAGTCCTGATAGACATCAGGTGCCTCAATCCACCCAGATGTGTGTTTAAGTTGCCACCTTAGATAAACCATTAAAATTAATAAACTCACATTTGTCATGGATATCACTCACCCAATCCACGTCTACTAGCATAGCATGGCATAATAATAAGCAAACGTAGAAGTAACTCCCAAAGGTTTCATAATAATACAGGTAATAGGTACTACCTCATCTACTTCCCATCCCACAATTTAATTAGATCCTAATCATGCAATGTTTGAGGATTGATCTAATGCAATAAAACATGGGTTGTAGAAAAGGTATGATCAAAGTGTTACTTGCCTTGCTGATGATCCGCGAGTCCTAGGGTTTCGAAGTAACAAGCGGCGCAATCCGGGTAATCTATCGCAGACAAACAACAATCATACAATAAGTACTCTTCTAATGCACAGGTAAAACTCGAACAAGAGAACGAACCAGAAAGTTCAATTTAAGAACTCCGGTTGAGAAGAAAGAAAGAACCGAACAAAGAAACAAACGGCGAAAGAAAACAACTCGGTTCTAGCAAGTTGAAACTAGGTCAAATTTTACCGGGGCAAAAGCTTGTTCAAGTTGATTAGACGGAACGGCGGTTTCGAGACAAAACTCCAACCGCTTGAATCACCTGATTCCGATAAACGAGCGAAAAGAAAGACTAGAAAGAAGATTGGATCTAAGATCGCGATCGCGGAATAAATCCGACGAAAAGAAAAAGAAGAACGGTTAAACGAACGGACGTCGTTAACCTAGAAAAATAAGGTGATCACGTTCGTTAGGACGAATGGTCTGGCGAACGGTCCAAAGACAACTAAATCGGAGAAGAAAACGAATCCGATCTAGGGTTTCGGAGAAGAAAAACCGAACGAAAAACCGATCTAGAAAACCGGAACGGTTTAGAGAAGAAAAGAATCGGAACGATTAGAAGAAAACGATCCAAGAAAAAGAGACGTGGGGCAACCTCGGCGAGGTCTCCAGTGAGGGGCTCCGGCGGCGTGGGCGTGGGGCGGCGGCGGCAAGGTGCGGCGGCGGCGCGGGTGAGGCGGCGGCTTAGGGCGGCGCGCGGGTGAGGTGGTGCGGCGGCGCAGCGTGGGGTGGCAAGGTGCGGTGTGGAGGAGAGGGGCTTTGACTTGATGTTTAGAGGGGGGGTGCTTGGGTATTTATATTGGGGAGGGGAGGGGTTTACTTGGGGTAGAGGGCAAGGAATTAGACTAGGAATAGGAAAGAACAAACGGAGTAGGACTAGGAATAACGAAACAAAGGAAAAAGGGGCAAGGGCTACCCTAGAATCCTAAAAGGATTCGTAGAGCAAGAGGCGGCGGCGCCGGCTCCCTGGCGCCTGGCGCTAGGCGCACGGTGGCCTGGGGCGCGGTGGCCTTCGGCCCGGCTGGGCCTTGGCCTGGCCGGCCTTGGTCTAGTTTTTTTTGTTTTTTTTATAAATAGTTTCCGCGCGCAGAAGAAAAAAACAAAAAGAGATCTAAACGAACTCCGAAAAATCTAAAGTAAATTTTCCCCGACTCCTAAAAATGAGCCGAACAAAATGAACTTTTCTCCGGGCCTAAAATGAAATTTTCAAAAACGCGCATTTTTCCCTATCCAAATAAAATGCAAATAAAACTCCGGCAAACAAAATTGATCTATTTATTAAATCTTCATTTTCCTAAATTTTTGGGAAAGTCATATTATTCCCTCTCTCATATTTTTTTGACACCGGAAAATAATTGAAGATAAAACAAATAAATCAAACGATCCTCTTTTCAAAATTTGAGAAACTCTCAAATATGAAAATAACGAAATCTCCAACTCTCTCCGGAGGTCCTTGAGTTGCGTGAAATTTCTAGGATCGGCCAAGATGCAAGAAAATATGTTATGCATGATGATCTAGTGTATAACATTCCAAATTGAAAATTTGGGATGTTACACATAGTTCGGGACCCCCTACCCGAGATCCGCCGGTTTTGACACCGACATTGGTGCTTTCATTGAGAGTTCCTCTGTGTCGTCGCCATCAGGAAGGATACCTCGCCCCGTCTTTAAAGACGGCACCGTTGCTAAGGGAGCTTTGGCTGTCGGCCAAACCCTCTGGCTGGGTGGTTTTCTTATGACCGCCTGTTCGGCTTCTGCGCCGACGATGACCTCTCGAGCCATCAAAAACAATCTTCATGTCAGCTCAGAACTCGCCGAGCAGTTAGATCCAATGGAGCTCTCCTCCATAAACGAGCTCTTGGATCGCATCGCCGCCCTGGGAGTCGCTACGGATTACGACCAGATTGGGCCTAAACCCGATCTGAGAGAGATTAACTCTCCCCAAGTCACCCATCATGTTGCCGTGGTAGAGGGACAGTGTGGCGACCCTTCATCTATCTTAAGGACTAGCTACGTCCGGATTCCCGAACCCTCCAAGCCGGATACCCGCGGAGGGGAGGATATCACTCAAGACCTGAACTTAGAGTTAGGCGACGGGCTGGATTCATTGGACAACATCCAGGAATCCAAATTTTCGAGTTCGGAAATTCCTCGGCCTCTGAGCCTCAGATTGGGTGAGGCTTCGGATTTAATTCCACCCACCCACCCGAACATAAGCGATCTATCCCAAATCAGGCAAGAGCCCGAAGAAATAGTACATCATTACTGGGCCAGATTCCTCCTGGTTAGGAACAGGATAAGGGACTGCCGCGAGGAAGATGCAATCTCAATCTTCTGCAATAATTGCACGGACAAGGGAATCCTCAACGCCATAAGTGGCCGTGATATTACACGCTTTGCTGACTTGGCGTCCATTGTACGAAAGTACTGTGCGATGGAAAGCGCCTGGAAAACCGAAATAAAATTTTGGGACGATCCGGCCCTGAATACAAACCCAGTCCGAAATAAAAGGGTGCATCATTGCCAGACACCCGGGTCAAACACCAAAAAGCAAAAACCCTCTACAGGGCATGGAACCGTACTGGAAGGATGGCTTAATGGACCCTGTAAAATTCACAGTACAGAGGACGCCACACCAACTCACAGCCTTAGAGCATGTTGGATACTCTGGTAGGTGGCCAAAATTGGCGAAGATCTCCTAATCCCGGAGGCCACAGAAAGCCACCCCAGAGACACCAATACGGTATTAACAGTCTTCGAGACTTTCGCATCAAATAATATGCGAAAAAGGACACTCCGCAGCCTTGCCGAAGTCTACCAAGTAGCAACAATAAACCCATGGAGTGACACGGCTATTACCTTTAACACCAGTGATGAACCTAAATTCCGAACAGCCCGAGCACCAGCCGCATTGGTCCTCAGTCCAATATTGGACGGCTTTCGTCTTACCAAGGTACTCATGGACAGCGGCAGCGGATTGAACCTCATTTATGAGGAAACCCTTCAAAAAATGGAAATAGACCGGAACCACATTGAGCAAAGCAGCACAACCTTTAGAGGAATAATCCCCAGTCGGGAAGCGCGCTGTACAGGAAAAATCACACTAGATGTGGTGTTCGGCACGCCGGATAATTACAGGTCCGAAGAGGTCACGTTCCATGTGGCTCCGTTCAGCAGCGGTTATCACGCTCTGCTAGGGCAGGAAGCGTTTACAATCTTCCAAGGAATACCCCATTACGGGTACATGAAGCTCAAGATGCCCGGGCCTAACGGGATCATCACTCTCGCTAGTGATCCGGACATAGCACTCCGCACCGAAAACAAGACAGCCGCACTGGCCCTCGAGGCACTATCCGAAGCCCTAGCGGCTGAGGAACTGACTGCGCTGCGCTCCACGGTGAATAGGGACGATGTGGTACTCGACAAAAGATCCAAGTCCACCTCCTTTAAACCGGCGGACGAAATAGTCAAATTCCAGGTCCATCCAACGGACCCCAATAAAACAGCTTCCATCAGGTCACAGTTAAACCCTGATGTAGACGCCGCACTGCGAGAGTTCCTACAAGAGAACTGGGACATTTTCGCCTGGCACCCTTCAGACATGCCAGGAATCCCACGCAGGCTGGCCGAGCACAGCTTAAATATCCTAAAAGGATTCAAACCTGTCAAACAA
The DNA here is from genome assembly GCF_003073215.2 of Triticum urartu. Classification (NCBI taxonomy): domain Eukaryota; kingdom Viridiplantae; phylum Streptophyta; class Magnoliopsida; order Poales; family Poaceae; genus Triticum; species Triticum urartu. The sequence goes on along the minus strand of NW_024112159.1, from coordinate 21,023 downwards.
GCTCTTCGGCGTTTTTCCGAACCTAAGAGACAGGCCATGGGAGAGGAGCTAGCAAAGCTATTAGAGGTCGGATTCATCAGAGATATAAAACATCCGGACTGGCTAGCAAACCTGGTGATGGTACCAAAGAAGGACAAATCCTGGCGCCTGTGCGTTGATTTTAAAGACCTTAACAAGGCTTGCCCAAAGGATCCCTTCCCCCTCCCCCGCATCGATCAAATTATCGACGCTACCGCAGGACATGATTCGTTGTGTTTCCTCGATGGATATTCTGGCTACCATCAAATCAAGATGGCAGAATCAGACCAAGCCGCAACGGCATTTATCACACCATACGGCCCATTCTGCTTCAACACAATGCCCTTCGGGCTCAAAAACACCGGCGCAACATATCAGCGCATGATTCAGACATGTCTGGCAAACCAGATCGGCAAAACAGTGGAGGCATATGTAGATGATGTGGTCGTCAAAACGAGACATGTCGAATCTCTAGTAGACGACTTGAGGCTCACATTTGATAACCTCCGAACATACGACATCAAGCTCAACCCGGAAAAATGCGTTTTCGGCGTTCCAGCCAGAAAGCTCTTGGGCTTCATTGTATCCGGTAGAGGAATTGAAGCCAATCCAGCCAAGATCCGAGCTATGTCACAATTGGATATCCCAAAGGACCTCAAACAAATACAAAAGTTAACCGGATGTGTGGCGGCTCTAAGCCGCTTTATCTCCCGCTTGGGAGAAAAGGCCCTACCCCTTTACCGCCTCCTTCGACACACCGAACACTTCGAATGGATGGATGCAGCCACGGCCGGACTCGACGAAATAAAAGCCATATTGGCAACAAACCCAGTCCTGGCCGCGCCAAACATTGGCGAACCAATGCTATTGTACATTGCAGCAACACATCAGGTTGTAAGCGCAGTGCTCGTCGTCGAACGAGAAACGGACGGACACAAATTCCCCCTTCAAAAGCCAGTCTATTATGTGTCCACTGTCCTCACTCCGTGCAAATCACAGTACCCGCATTATCAAAAGATTGCGTACGCGGTATTCATGGCATCCCAGAAGCTACGACACTACTTTCAAGAGTGTTCAATAACAGTAGCCTCGCAAGTACCACTTAACGATATTATAAACAACCGTGACGCAATGGGCCAGATTGCAAAATGGGCCATTGAGCTCCTCCCGTTCGACATAACTTATAAGCCACGGCGAGCCATCAAGTCGCAAGTTTTGGCCGACTTCGTCGCAGAATGGACGGAGGCCGAACTCCCTAAAGAGTACGGCACATATTCAAATTGGATCATGCATTTCGACGGCTCCAAAATGTTGGCCAGACTAGGGGCTGGCATCGTTTTGACGTCCCCCATAGGAGACACAGTTCAATATGTACTCCAGATTATGTACACAGACTCCAATAATGCAGCCGAATATGAGGCCCTTTTACATGGTCTCCGGATGGCAGTATCCATGGGCATTCAACGCCTAGAGGTGTGCGGGGACTCGAACCTCACAATATCCCAAATAAATGGAGACTTCGATGCCAAGGATCCAATAATGGCATCTTACCGCAACGCCGTCCTAAAAATGTCAGCTCGGTTCGAAGGGCTTGAATTTCCCATATAGCCCGGGAAAATAATCAGGCGGCAGATGTCCTGGCACGCATCAGCACAAAACGCGATGTAGTGCCCCCAACATCTTCTTGGAAATGCTGTTCAAGCCATCCGTAGTATGGGAAGGGGAGCTGAACAATAACAGCCCGGACCCAACCGCACTGCCCGACACAGAACATTCTGACACAATCGGAGGCTCTACCAATGAAATAACACCTTCAGCCCACGCAATAATGGCCGTCATCGCCCCGTGGACAGAACCATTCCTCGCCTACCTTACTAGGCAGGAACTCCCCGAGGACCAAAATGAGGCATGCTGCATAGTGCGGCGATCCAAAGCCTACAAAATCCACGAGGGAGAGCTTTATAAGAAAAGCACTACCGGAGTCCTTCAAAGGCGCATCTCCGAAGAGGAAGGGCGGAACCTCCTAGCTGAAATTCATGCCGGACTCGGCGATCATCACGATGCAGCTCGGTCCCTTGTAAGCAAGGCCTTCCGTACAGGCTTTTATTGGCTGACGGCCCGGGCAGACGCCCAGGACTTAGTCCAACGATGCGTCGGTTGCCAGCTCTTTGCAAACCAAAGCCATATGCCACCCACCGCCCTCCAAACTATCCCCATCACTTGGCCCTTCGCGGTCTGGGGGCTTGACATGTTCGGACCCCTTAAAGGCGGAACCTACAAGCAAAAATACTTACTGGTCATGGTGGATAAGTTCACCAAATGGATAGAATCCAAGCCTGTTAAGACGGCAGAATCCGGACCGGTGATAGACTTTATATCTGGGGTTGTACACCGTTACGGCGTCCCCCACAGCATCATCACTAATAACGGCACAAACTTTACGGCCGACGAGGTAAAACTCTGGTGCAAAAACATGGGCATCAAGCTCGATTATGCTTCCGTCTATCACCCACAAATTAACGGCCAGGTCGAACGTGCAAATGGTCTTATCATGAGAGGCATCAAACCCAGATTAGTGTAGTCCCTCAAGGAATCTAACACGCACTGGGTAGAGGAGCTCGACTCCGTACTCTGGGGGCTGCGGACCACGCCGAATCGCACCACCGAATACACAGCATTCTTTATGGTGTACGGCGCAGAGGCAATTTTGCCTTGCGACATAATTCATGACTCACCTCGAGTGCGCATGTACGAAGAAAGAGAAGCCGAGCTCGATCGGCAGGATAGTTTGGACGCATTGCGGGAGGAGCGTGACGTGGCAAAAGCCCGTTCCGCATTCTATCAACAGCAGGCTTGAAGATACCAAAGCAGAGAAGTACGGGCCAAAAATTACAATGTTGGTGAATTAGTTCTACGCCTGCCGGACAAGAAAAAGGACAAACTCAAGCCCAAGTGGGAAGGTCCCTTCATAATTGACCAAGTCCTGACTGGTGGAGCATACCGCCTGCGAGATGCATCGGATAACTGACTCGAGCCGAACCCATGGAACGCAGCCCATCTCCGAAGATTCTATGCCTAGCGCTGGACTCTGTGTTCGTCTCCTCTGTCCATTTTTTACATACTGTCTATCTTACATTTCTCTCCTTCTCCCCTTCCTTTCTCTTATAGCCTTTAAAGGCTCATCAAATGACATGCTATTCGCACTCATTAAACCTGGGGTCTTCTTTTAACAGAAGCTTATTTATACGGGCTTCATGCCCAACACATGTGTTACACTTCTGCATGTACCTTTTATTTCACCATTATATGCATCGATATGACTTGAGTTTTGGCCAAGCTGGGTTGCCTGGCTCCTGTGCTTACCCCTACGTTCCCGATTATTCGGCTAGGCGGTAAAGGGAGCACCTCTGCGATTGTTACTGCCGGATTAGCCGGATGTGTACCTCAGACTAGGTGAAGCCGAAAGCTAGCGTTCTTAAGGGAATATTCGGTCGGTGACCTAAAAGATGATCCTTTCACTTATTTATTTATGCGCCCCCAGATGCTTTTTCCTGCGCCTTTTTCGCAGAATGGGCATGCACTTTAGGGCATGCCTCCCAGGGAAAGGAACCCCTAACGGAACTATTCTCCCTGGAAGATGTTTCTTACTAACCATGTAATATAACATAACTAGTCGGGCACTTGTCTGTTCACGCACTAATGACCCCTATGCCTGGTCTCCATGCATTCCCCGGTTCTTATATAACCGCATGGGAATTCGGACACACTCCGGACCGTCAGGTCCCGAGGCTGAAGCGAAAAGGTCGGCCATGACAAACGATCTACAATCCGGCTAGAAGGCATTATAAATGTCAATTAAATTACATAGTCATTCTGACTGCTTGTATTCCTCTTCAATACCATCTAACAGGCTGTCTAATTTACAGTCCTGCTGGGAATACTTTGCGGCCAATTCTACTTGGCCGTATACTAAGCTTACAGGGATCTCCTTCCCATCGGGCCCCACAGGACCGACCTCGGCCATGTGGTTGGGGTCAGCCTTTGTGTACTGCGTCTTCACCATGGCCCAGGCCTCCCTAGCGCCTTGATGGCAGGCCGATATCTTCCACAATCGGAAGCGCTGCCGTGCTCCCTTTAGCTTCTCCGCAAGCACTCCAAGACCTTCGGGCCTGGGTGACACCTTGCATCACCTGCCGAACTCGCTCGAGCAGTTGCGAGAGCTCGGGAAGAAGGTCACCCGTAGAACCAGGCATCTCCTCTGCAAGACGACCTGTTAGCACACCTACAGACATTACTCAATTAGTCGACTTCCCCGCCGAACTTTTTTTCAAAGGTTCGTTCAAGCACTTACTAAATATGCTGTGCCGAAGCCGCTGATTCTCCTTAACGGAGTCTGACAGCTGGGCATGAACATCTTTCAGTTCGACGCCCAGCTTGGTGTTGGCATCTTGGAGATCGTTCTTCTCCCGCCTCACCTTTGGCAGCACCTTCTCACCAGCCTTCAACTGGCGTAGGAGTTGTTGCCTTTCCGGATTCAATTTGGCGCCATCTGCAATTTCATTTTTCAGATTCGCACCCATGTCATGCTTCGCAAAATACTTATCTTTCGAAGTGTATATTACCAGAGGGGGTCTCCTTGGGCTCCCCTGCCGTGGCTAGAGCGGCCTCAAGTTGGGCTTTGCACTCTTCCAGCTCCTGGGACAATAGGGAATTCTTTTCTATAAGAACCTGCATAACAAATGATCCTTAAATCGGTTATTCTAGCTGTTTCAAGTCTCGGGGGCTACTGGTATATATATATATATATATATATATAATTACCAAAAATTTCTTACCCGTATGTCTTTTACATATTGCTCCGTGGCTCTGGCTAGACCATTTTGAGCGGCACGGAGGTACGCATCTCCCGAATTGAAGGCATCTAATGCCTCTTGGGAGAAACAAGCGTCACGAAGAATTTTCCGGCGACGCCTGTGGTTCATGGCACTCTCCACCTTAGAGTTGGTGGCAGACAACCTGTCCACATCCTCCGTCGGAGGAGCGTCCGGTGCGCGCCTTGTGTTCGCCTCCACCTCCGGACCAGGCTTTGGAGCCTGGCTGGTGGAGGCGCGATTGGCAGCCTCTCCGGATATAGTCTGATGAGGTCTCTTTGTCCTGAAGAGAGCATGAGTGTTAATATGCCTTGAAGGTATAACACCTGGGATAAGGGGGCGTGTCATACCTTTGCGCTGACGCCTCAGTCCGGACTGCACCTCTTTTCTGCCCACGGGGCCCTGCGGCCCCTCGTTGGCTTGTCGCCGCAGGTTTGGCCTCCCGTCTCAAAAACCTCCTCTGCAAAGCTCGGTTGTAATCAGGAAACTGAAAACACGAGAGGACGGACCCCTATTCAGGGTACTGGGACTTCGATCTCAGTTACCTGGGAGGCCGGGATTAGCCCTAGGTAATTGGCCGTAATGGCCACCAAGGCGTTGTCCTTTCTCAATTGATGGAACACTCCATCAATCAATTCCACAGATAAGTCCGGATCCTCTTGAGAGGCCGGGTCGAGGGACCGTCCTGGGTCCTTGGGTTGTGGAGGAGGGCTGTTTATTTCTTTAACAGCCTGGCGCAGTTCCTACGTTGAAGTCGTTAGACTGAATATTTAACAATAGGAATATAAAACGGATGGGCAAGTAAATGTGACCACTTACCCAGCTTGGGGGATTGTACATAGAAAATCCACCCTGTGGGTCGACGCGGAGAAATTCCTCCTCTTCTCCCTTGTACAAAGCGGACAAGGTCTTTGTTAGAGCCGCAGCCGAATCCGGCCCCTTACGGCCGTAGCGGGTGGCGTCGTCCTCCCCGTTGAAGTCCCACATGGGGTGGCCTCTATACTGTAGCGGCTGCACCCCTCGCATGATGCATGCGGCCATGACCCAGATCATGGTCAGTCCGGAATGAGCTAACAATCTTATCTGGCCCATCAGGTAAAGAACATCCTTGTCACTTTCCCTCTGAGGGCTCCGTGGACGCCAACTTAGGCGCTTCTTTAGTGGAGCACTGTCGAACTCAGGGAGGCCGATCCGGACAGGATCCGGCAGCGGGACGTCCTCTTTGTAAAACCATTCCGAAGGCCAGTCCTCGGACGCCTTCTTTGGGGTTCCGGATAGATATCCGGTCCCGGCGATGCACCACACTTCGGCTCCGCCCACTTGATATATTGACCCCTTCTGAGAACGGGGCACAAGGCAGAATAGCTCTTTCCATAGCCCGAAATGAGCCTCAACACCCAAAAACAGCTCGCAGAGGGCTACGAAGCCCGCGATATGCAATACGGAGGCAGGCATAAGATTGTGTAGCTGGAGGCCATAGAACTCCAGGAGCCCCGGAGAAACGGATGTATTGGAAATCCGAGCCCTCTTATTAAATAAGGGACAAGGCATACCCACTCTCCTTTGGAGGGATTAGGGGCACTCTCCGCTTGCTCTCCGCCGTTATAGATGGCAAGACCGGCTCGAACCGGGACCATATAGGCCGGGGGGAGAAATCCCTTCGTCTGGAGCATCACTAGCTCGCTATGCGGGATGGAGCATCTCTCCCAATATCCAGGCTGAGGGCTAGAAGGGCGAAAGGAGGAGTTGCGATGGCTGGCCATGGTGGAATGGACCTTTGTCGGATGCGCTCTGATGAACACTCGCGAAGGGGAGAAGGTGTGGTTTGGATCTAAATCCTCGCCCCCTTAAATGGGCGGATTATTTACGCGGCTAGGGGTGTGGATGTAAAAACACTCAGACTTTTCATACTCGTTTGACACGTGGGAGACGGCCATTATTGGGCGTAGAAGCCAAGGAGCGCAGCATTTACAAGAAACCGTACTTTATTCAATAGGTACACGGAATTTGGAGGAGAACCTGCCTTGCAATGCCGAAGACAATCTGCGCGCCGGGCTCATCGTCATTGAAGCCTGGTTCAGGGGCTACAGAGGGAGTCATGGATTAGGGGGTGTTCGGATAGCCGGACTATACCTTTAGCCGGACTCCTGGACTATGAAGATACAAGATTGAAGACTTCGTCCCGTGTCCGGGAGGGACTTTCCTTGGCATGGAAGGCAAGCTTGGCGATACAGATATGTGGATCTCCTACCATTGTAACCGACTTTGTGTAACCCTAACCCTCTCCGGTGTCTATATAAACCGGAGCATTTTAGTCCATAGGACAACATATAGAACAACAATCATGCCATAGGCTAGCTTCTAGGGTTTAGCCTCTCCGATCTCGTAGTAGATCTACTCTTGTACTACCCATATCATCAATATTAATCAAGCAGGACGTAGGGTTTTACCTCCATCAAGAGGGCCCGAACCTGGGTAAAACTTCGTGTCCCTTGCCTCCTGTTACCATCCGGCCTAGACGCACAGTTCGGGACCCCCTACCCGAGATCCGCCGGTTTTGACACCGACAGCGACCCTGAAGCAAGCGCTGTCCGAGGCCGAAAACAAAGCGGCCAAGGAGCGCACCGAGCGGGACAGGCAAGAGGCACGGGTGGGCGAGGTGCAGTAAGAGCTCCAGGCTCTCATGAAGAAGCACGAGGCTTTGGAGCTTGACTTGAAGACACGAGAGTCCGAGCTTGCCGCGGCCCTCGAGAGCGCAAAGAATGCCAAGGCTGGAGCCCAAAAGGCCCTCCAGGAGATTGAGGCGATGAGAAAGATAGTGGCGGGTAAGGCATTCAATATGCAAAGCAAGCATGTGAAAGTAAATTACTTGTTACTTACCTAAGTCTGGAGCTCTGTAGGAGCATTCACAGATTTTCCCCGCAGCATGTCAGATGCCGCGAGATATTACCAGGCCAAGGAGGGAAGCTCGACGGAGAAGTTGTTCTGGTCTCAGTATACTGGGTCCGAACACCCGATGCCCATGAGCGACCAGCTGAAGCAACTGGTCGAGCTGCACAAGGCGGCCGAACAGGCCATGAAGGGCTTTATAGTCCGGATATGGCCTGGCGACTCCCTTCGCAACAGCTATTTCGGCCTGGTGAGGCGGCTTGTGGATGCCTACCCATGGCTGGAAGTCATCAAGCGGTCCGTCTGTATCGAAGGTGCCCGCCGGGCTTTTGCTCGTGCAAAGGTGCACTGGGCCAAGATGGACGCTGAGAAGCTGGTGAAGGAGGGGCCGCCGCAGGGTAAGGAACATCGCCACCCCGAGATGTATTATGAGGGTGACCTGAAGGGTGCCCGTCTTGTAGCAGACGAGTGTGCGAAAGATGTAATATTTGAATGAACTTGCTCGTGTGATCCTGTATTATGAAAACTCGTTCATATGCGCTATGCAACGCTTGTTTGAATTTAAAATATTACCTTCTGTTCGGCTGTTTATCAAATCTGAGAGATGGCTAGTCGTCGGCTTCTGCCCCCATGCCACGAGTGATGGGGTGTTCGGGATAAACCTGAGCACTCTTTTTCCCATTTTTGGGTCCTTCGAGGGAGGTGCTCAGCACAATGAACAAGGCAATCGGACTATAATGCTTTATCACTCTCACTTAGCCATAGAATTCTATAATTTTAAATTTTGGCGAAGCCCCTAGTATTCGGAAAGGCCGAATTCGGGGCGCTATACACGCCTTTAAGCCGGACAAAGCCGACTCCTCGCTCTAAGCGGCATAAGTCTTTAGGGACTCGAAACCTCTCGAACAGCGACCAGCTCTCACCTTATCATGACAGTCAGTTTTAGCTTTCTCAACTGAGGTGCTTAGCCCAGCTGAACCGGGGCACAATCGCAGTAGTTCTCCTAGTGCTACCTTAGCCGATATAGCGGAACGTAAGGTACCAAAACATGGGAGCCGGGCAAACCCAACTATTGACCCAAGACATGATTCGGAGCTGATGCATATAATGTTATAAGTTCGGGGTGCCGCACTGTCAAAAGTGTTCGGACTTCTCATGCCATATTATGGGGTATGCTTAAGCACCTAGCGTACTGGCCGTACCAGAGTGTACGGGTGCTGGATGTCATGAATGACCATATATATATATATAAGAATAGAGAATGCGATAATAGTCTAGTGCTATGCATTTTTTATTCAAAAAGGTGCGTTAAAGCAGAATGATACAAGTAGTGCGATAAGCAGAAAGTAGGACTATTTGACATCTCCCCTCCAAGGGCAAGCTGAGGAATGGTATTTAAAGCAAGTATTTCACTCGTTATCGGAATCCACCTGGGAGTTTAGTGGTGCGACGTAGCTTTCTGCCTCCTTGGTTGCTGCATCATGTGTCCGGCAATCATACTGCCGGACAGGGTTTCCAGAGATTAAAGTCCTGAAAGAGAGAAAAATAACAAAGCGTGAAGCCCCTAGTACGGTTGAGCCGCGTCTTGGGGCGTGCCGTAGTCGTGCCCCCCTCCCCACCTGTGCCCATGGTATTTTTAATGCATAGTTATGTACGCTTGGCACGGATTTCGCTGTTTGGCTGGGGCTGGGGCGGGGGCCGCATTGCGATGCGAGCTCGGAACGTGCTAGGCGGTCTTGTTGCCGATTACTCCGGGCGCGCTTGAAGGTGTCCGGGCCTTTAATCGCCGAACTGGTGGATTGCCTTAAGAGGCTGCTTTGCGCTTCTGGTGCGAGGGTCGCAGTGTGCTCCTCCGTACGGAGAGAGTGCTATGTGTTTCCATTAACTGTGATGACCCCTCGAGGTCCTGACATCTTGAGCTTGAGATATGCATAATGCGGTACCGCATTGAATCTCGCAAATGCGGTTCACCCGAGCAGTGCATGATAGCCACTGCGGAACGGAACTATATCGAAGATTAACTCCTCGCTTCGGAAGTTATCCGGGGACCCGAAGACCACTTCCAGTGTGACTGAGCCTGTGCAATGGGCCTCTACACCTGGTATGACGCCTTTGAAGGTCGTTTTTGTTGGTTTGATCCTTGAGGGGTCTATACCCATTTTGCGCACTGTGTCCTAATAAAGCAGGTTCAGGCTGTTGCCGCCATCCATAAGGACTCGAGTGAGGTGAAATCCGTCAATGATTGGGTCTAGGACCAGTGCGGCGAATCCGCCATGACAGATACTAGTGGGGTGATCCCTGTGATCGAAGGTGATCGGACAAGAGGACCATGGGTTGAACTTTGGGGCGACTAGCTCCAACGCATATACGTCTGAGGGAGTCCTGGATTAGGGGGTGTTCGGGTAGCCGGACTATACCTTCGGCCGGACTCCTGGACTATGAAGATACAAGATTGAAGACTTCGTCCCGTGTCCGGATGGGACTTTCCTTGGCGTGGAAGGCAAGCTTGGCAATGCGTATATTCAAGATCTCCTACCATTGTAACCGACTCTGTGTAACCCTAACCCTATCCGGTGTCTATATAAACTGGAGGGTTGTAGTCCGTAGGCGATCAACTCCATACACAACAATCATACCATAGGCTAGCTTCTAGGGTTTAGCCTCCTTGATCTCGTGGTAGATCTACTCTTGTACTACCCATATCATCAATATTAATCAAGCAGGAGTAGGGTATTACCTCCATCGAGAGGGCCCGAACCTGGGTAAAACAAAGTGTTCCCTGCCTCCTGTTACCATCCGGCCTAGACGCACAGTTCGAGACCCCCTACCCAAGATCCGCCGGTTTTGACACCGACATTGGTGCTTTCATTGAGAGTTCCTCTGTGTCGCCGCCTTTTGGCCCGATGGCTCCTTTGATCATCAACGACGATGCGGTCCAGGGTGAGATTTTTCTCCCCGGACAGATCTTCGTCTTCAGCGGCTTCGCACTGCGGGCCAATTCACTTGGCCACCTGGAGCAGATCGAAAGCTACGCCCCTGGCCATCAAGTCAGGTTTGGAAGCCGAAACTACACGGCAGACATCCGCGGAGATTTGATCTTCGACGTATTCGAGCCACAGCCAAGCGTGCCGCACTGTCTCATGGGGCATGATCTAGCTCTGTCGCCGAACAGTACCCTGGAGGCCGCAAATGCACCGGCTCTGACCCTTAATTCGGAGCCAGCTGCGCCAATCGAGGGTGAGCGGTTGGACGTCACCTCGGGGGCTGTAATCTCAAAGGCGATCAAGCCAAATGCCAGCCCCGCACTCTGCACGGCCCGTGACTCCAAGGAGCCGGATTCCTCTCCGAACTCTGAACCCCTCGCGTCCCTGCCGATCGAAACCGATTGGGCGCCAATAATGGAGTTCACCGCCGTGGACATCTTTCAGCACTCGCCCTTCGGCGACATCCTGAATTCTCTAAAGTCTCTCTCTTTATTAGGAGAGCCCTGGCCGGATTACGGTCAGCGAGGATAGGATACGGACGATGAAGAAATTCAAAGCCCACCCACCACCCACTTGGTAGCCACTGTCGACAATTTAAACGACGTGCTCAACTGCGACTCCGGAGACATCGACAGCATGGATGACGATGCAGGAGATACCGACGAACCAACGCCCATAGGGCATTGGACAGCCACCTCATCCCACGATGTGTACATGGTGGATACCCCTAAAGGAAGCGACAACGAGGGAAAAGAGGATGGGACGGGAGATCGACCCCCCGAAAAGCAATCAAAGCATCGGCGTAAACGCAGACCCAAGCCCCGCCTCGACAAAAACCCGGCCATAGAGCAGGACGAGCTGGTAGACGACGAGCAGGCCTTAGAGCAACCGTCCGAATAGGGAAACACGGATAGAGAAACCGAACATCCCTCCTCCGGCGAAAATGGCATTCCAGACTGTAGGATCTAGAAGTAGATGTGTCTAGAGGGCGGTGATTAGACACATAATGCTCAAGTTGCATTTTTTTAAGCTTTTTGGGTTTAAGTGGAGTTTAGACACAATTTCAACACAATACATATCAAGCAAGCATGCAAAGAGTATATAGGCAGCGGGAAGTAAAGCATGCAACTTGCAAGAATGTAAAGGGAAGGGTTTGGAGAATTCAAATGCAATTGGAGACACGGATGTTTTTCCCGTGCTTCGGATAGGTGGTGCTATCCTACATCCACATTGATGGAGACTTCAACCCACGAAGGGTAACGGTTGCGCGAGTCCACACAAGGCTCCACCCAAGGGTAACGGTTGCGCGAGTCCACACAGGGCTCCACCCACGAAGGGTCCACGAAGAAGCAACCACCCACAAAGGGTCCACGAAGAAGCAACCTTGCATATCCCACCATGGCCAACGCCCACACAGGACTTGCCTCACTAGCGGTAGATCTTCACGAAGTAGGCGATCTCCTTGCCCTTACAAACTCCTTGGTTCAACTCCACAATCTTGTCGGAGGCTCCCAAGTGACACCTAGCCAATCTAGGAGACACCACTCTCCAAGAAGTAACAAATGGTGTGTAGGTAATGAACTCCTTGCTCTTGTGCTTCAAAATGATAGTCTCCCCAACACTCAACTCTCTCTCATAGGATTTGGATTTGGTGGAAAGAAGGGTTGAGTGGAAAGCAACTTGGGAAGGCTAGAGATCAAGCTTCATATGGTAGGAATGGAATGTCTTGGTCTCAACACATGAGTAGGTAGTTCTCTCTCAGAACATATGAGTTGGAATGGTGTGTGTGTTCTGATGGCTCACACTTTTAATGAGAAGAAGGTGGAGGGGTATATATAGCCTCCACACAAAATCCAACCGTTACACACAGTTTTCCAATCTCGGTGGGACCGAATCAATAAACTCGGTCGGACCGAAAATGTAAACCTAGTGACCGTTAGAGATTTCGGTGGGACCGACTGGATCAACTCGGTGAGACCGATGTGCTAGGGTTAGGGTAAATCCAAAACTCGGTTTGACCGATTACTCAAACTCGGTGAGACCGATTTGGGTAACAAGTGAAACTGAGATTTGGCCAAGCAAACTCGGTGGAACCGATTGCATATCTCGGTGGGACCGAGAATATTGCAATGGGTAACAGAGAGTTTGCAAGCCCATCTCGGTGAGACCGAGATCCCATCGGTGGGACCAAACTGATTAGGGTTTGGCAGTGGCTTATGACAAGAGAAACTCGGTGGCGCCGGATAGGAAAAATTGGTAGGACCGAGTTTGGCTTAGGGTTTAGGTCATATGTGGAAGTGGGAAAGTAGCTGAGGGTTTTGGAGCATATCACTAAGCACATGAAGCAAGAGGCTCATTAAGCAACACCTCATCCCTCCTTAATAGTATTGGCTTTTCCTAAAGACTCAATGTGATCTTGGATCACTAAAATGTAAAATGAGGAGTCTTGAGCTTGAAGCTTTAGCCAATCCTTTGTCCCTAGCATCTTGAAGGAGTTCCCACAACCTTTAGTCCAAGCCACTCCATTGTTGAACTTATCTGAAACATGCTAGATTGAGATGTTAGTCCAACAAGAGATATGTTGTCATCAATTATCAAAACCACCTAGGGAGCACTTGTGCTTTCAATCTCCCCCTTTTTGGTAATTGATGCCAACATACATCAAAGCTTTAGATAAAGATATAAAGAACAGCAAGTAAAGCTTTGGAAGGACATGTAACAAGCATAGGCTCCCCCTACATGTATGCACTCATGTAATTATGAAATAGAGAGGCATGTGAGAGCATAACCATGACAGAGTAGGCAAAGTGTTACATGTATCTTGGCCATATGCATCAGAGTAAAAGATTATCAAAGAAAATACCTTCATGCTCATGAGTCCTTCTTGCAAACAGTATGTACATAAGCAAGAACTCCTCATACTCATGATTTTGATGCATATCCTTACCTTGTGGTCTTGAGTTGGCTTAGGATGGAATGAACCTGCACAAACAAGGTTAGATAACACAGGTACGTCCACTAGCCAGAGCAAACAAAAGAAACCACAAGAATACCAAGATTGGGATGACATGTAGATGGTGAGTACAAGGTACCATATTGAATTCAATATGTCCCCAAGAATAAGATATGCAATGAATTTGACTGATTTCTTTCCCTTAGGTGTCTTGCTCCCCCTGAATCTTACATGGGATATTGGGAGAAGATAGGAAACAGAAAATCAGAGCTGAAGGTTATGAATAGAACTAAATTCAAATGAGTTCATATGAACATGTCTTTCCCCCAAAGAAGACATGTGGCATCCCTCCTCTTGAACATCAAGCATCTGGGATCCTTGAGTATTCTCTCCCCCTTGGAGATTTCTTTCTCTCCCCCTTAATATTTTCTCTCTTGTAGGTTTGGTCCTTGAGACTGTTTCTCTCCCTTGATGTGATCTCTCTCTCCTACAAGCTTTGATGTGATCTCTCTCTCCCCCTTTGACATCAATTTCCAAGAAGGTTTCTCCTGGAATCCGTCGAATAGGTTTGGTCCTTGAGATTCAGTACACAGCAGGGAATAAAACTGTGATGCTTGTAGAGGACAAGATTCATTGAGTGGAGCTGGATCAGAAGAAATATAGAATATGTGGCAAAATGTTTTTCCTGTTGCAAAATCGGTGGCACCGAGTGGCATGTTTCGGTAGTACTGAAGGGATTCGGTTGGACCGAAAATGGCAATTCGGTGAAACGGAGTTCATCACAAAGAGGAAACACTTGTCACCTCAGCTCACTAGTCAGGTAAGATCTCACAAAGATTTGCAATGAATTGGCTGAAAGATTTGCAAGGAATTTGAAGCAGAAATATGCAGAACAAAAATCAAAAAGAAAAGGGTAAAAGGTTTCTAGATGAAGTTTTTTTTTGATTGAAAAATAAAGAAACAAATATGCAAGGGACAAATGCAATAACTCAGAAAGGAACACAAGAGAACTTCATCTAGAATTGGGCGGTGACATAGTCACCTATGTTAGAGTATATTGACTTAGGAGTCAAGTTAGAACACTTGATCATAGGTCATACTCATCGTTTAAGCTCAAAATGGGGTTACCATTTTTCGTTTAAGCATCTTGATGTATTCACATCTTGTTGAGTTGCTTTGACTCATGTCTTGGAGTAAAGCTTCTCTAAGATGGAATAACATACCTTGGGTGGTGATGTGGTTCTTGCTCATGTAGTTGAACTTGTGTGGGTGCTCAAGGTTGATGTAGCTCATCGAGAGTTGGGAGCATCATTTGGAGTTTGGGTTCATCTACCTACATGGGTTAGTTTTTGCAAGGAAGAGCACTTGTGTATCCAAAAATGACAATCATGAAGCTCAATCATAGAATTTGTCAAAGGATATGTTTGTATGGTTTTGTGCTTCCTTGTCTTCAACCACTATTGTGTAGAGTCTTGGTGATGTAGAGATCGCTCAGGATATGAGTGAGTCGCAATCTCATGGAATTGGATTCAACCAAGCACCTACATGGGTCAGACAACATGCAAGGTACAAATGTATCCAAGACATAAGATAGTTATCATGAGAGATATATCATGGATTAGTCATAAGCTCGTGTCTTGCATGTATCCAATGGAGTTTCTACTCCAAGTTTGAAGCATCAATGATGTTCAATTCTCCTCTCAACCTGCAAAATGCTTTCTCATCAAGTGGTTTAGTAAATATATTCGCTAATTGCTTGTCGGTGCGAACATGCTTAAGATTGATGTCACCCTTAGCAACATGATCTCGAATGAAATGATGACGAACTTCAATATGCTTAGTTCGAGAATGTTGTACAGGATTATGACCAATTTTGATAGCACTTTCATTGTCACAAAGCAGTGGAACATGTTTCACATAAATCCCATAATCTTTAAGAGTTTGAGTCATCCAAAGTAATTGAGCGCAACATGAACCAGTGGCAATGTATTCAGCTTCGGCGGTGGATAAGGATACCGAGTTTTGTTTCTTGGAAGACCAAGACACAAGAGATCTACCAAGAAATTGACAAGTACCCGAAGTGGACTTTCTATCAACCTTGTCTCCGGCATAATCCGAGTCAGAATAGCCAACAAGATCAAAAGAAGACCTCTTAGGATACCAAATGCCAAAATTTGGTGTATGGATTAAATATCTCACTATCCTTTTCACAGCCTTAAGATGACAATCTTTAGGAGCAGCTTGATATCGTGCACACATGCACACACTCAGCATAATATCGGGACGTGAAGCACATAGGTATAACAATGAACCAATCATAGAGCGATAAACCTTTTGATCAACTCGTTCACCATCTTTGGTTAAATCATTATGTCCACTAGTAGGCATGGGTGTAGACATACCTTTGCATTCTTGCATATTGAACTTCTTGAATAAGTCCTTGGTGTACTTTGTTTGAGAGACAAATGTACCTTCCTTAGTTTGCTTGATTTGCAACCCGAGAAAGAATTTGAGTTCACTCATCATAGACATCTCAAACTTCTCTGACATTAGCTTTCCAAACTTTTCACTAAAGAGAGGGTTAGTTGAACCAAATATGATATCATCAACATAAATTTGGCATACAAATAGTTCTCCATTAACCCTTTTAGTAAAAAGAGTAGAATCAATTTTACCAATTTCAAAACCACTTGTAGTAAGGAACTTGGTCAAGCATTTATACCATGCTCTAGGAGCTTGTTTAAGACCATAAAGAGCTTTGTGAAGTTTGTAAACATGATTTGGTTTCTTGGGATTGATAAAGCCGGGAGGTTGTTTGACATAAACTTCCTCCTCTATTTCACCATTTAGAAAAGCACTTTTAATGTCCATTTGGTACAAGGTGATATTATGGTGATTAGCATAGGCAAGTAAGATGCGAATGGACTCAAGTCTAGCAACGGGAGCATACGTCTCACCATAGTCCATACCTTCGACTTGTGTGTACCCTTGGGTGACGAGACGTGCTTTGTTGCGAACCACTTGTCCATCTTCATCTTGCTTGTTGCGAAACACCCATTTGGTACCAATGATGTTGTGATTGTTGTCGGGCTTCTCAACCAATGTCCAAACTTGGTTTCTCTCAAAATTATGTAGCTCTTCATGCATAGAGTTTATCCAATCCAGATCTTCCAATGCTTCTTCAACCTTCATTGGTTCAATGCTAGAGATGAATGAATAGTTTTCACAAAAGTTAGCTAAACGAGTTTTTGAGCGAGTGATTCTCCCGGTTTGTATATCATTGAGGATTTGCTCGACGGGATGATCTTTGGCAATTCTTGCTCGAACTCGTGAGAGCTTTTGCTTGGGTCTTCGTTGAACATATTCTTCATCTTGTTCTTCTTCTTGGCCTTCTTCATTGTTCACGTCGTCGTTCTCTTGTCGTGGTGGAGAAGGAGGTTGTTGATGTTCATCTTGACATACTTCCTCGTTTTCTTCATCTTGGTGTGTCCCACTTGTGGATGCTTCCGTGTCGATTCTTGGTTCACCTTGTCGTGAAGTAGAAGCTTCCACTTGGACGGATGAAGTACTCTCCTTCACTTCCGTTGGACGAATTTTGCCAATGGACAAGTCTTGAATTGCTTCTAAAGGGTCTTTGTCTCCTACATCAATTGGCAATTGCTCTACTTGCGAGCCATTAGATTCATCAAACTTCACATCTACCGTCTCTTCAACTTTTTGGGTGAAATTGTTGTAGACACGGTAAGTGTGAGAGTTTGAGCCATAACCAAGTAGAAAACCTTCATGAGATTTAGGAGCGAACTTTGAACGACAATGCTTATCAAGAATGTAGCACTTTGAGCCGAATACTCGAAAGTATCCAACTTGAGGCTTCTTACCGGTGAGGAGCTCGTATGCTGTCTTGCCGAGTAGCTTGTGAAGATATAAGCGATTTGTTGCGTGACAAGCTGTCTCAACCGCTTCTGCCCAAAAGTGCTTTGGCGTCTTGTATTCATCAAGCATCGTTCTTGCCATTTCGATGAGCGTCCAGTTCTTCCTCTCAACAACTCCATTTTGTTGAGGTGTGTATGTAGCCAAGAACTCGTGTGAAATCCCTTCTTCGTCAAGAAAGGTGTCCACATTTGCGTTCTTGAATTCCGTTCCGTTGTCACTCCGAACCTTCTTGATCTTCACATCAAACTGATTTTGGTCTTTCCTAGCGAAGTTTCTGAAGATCTTCTGGACCTGTGACTTGTCATTAAGAAAGAATACCCACGTAAATCTTGAAAAGTCATCAACTATAACTAGACCAAAAGAATTTCCACCCAGACTCTTGTAGGCGTTGGGACCAAAAAGATCCATGTGAAGTAGCTCGAGTGGCCTACTTGTGGTCATGATATTCTTCACTGGATGTCTTCCTCCAACCTGTTTACCTGCTTGACAAGCACTGCAAAGTCTATCCTTATCAAATATGACATCGTTAACTCCGAGGATATGATTTCCTTTAATAAGCTTGTCAAGGTTTCTCATGCCAACGTGACCTAGTCGTCTATGCCACAACCAACCTTTTGAGGATTTAGCAACAAAGCAAGTTTTAGGTTGTACCTTTTTAGAGAAATCGACAATGTAAAGATCACCTCTACGCATACCCGTAAAGACCATTTTATGATTGTCTCGACGAAATACTTGGCAATCTACCTCAGTAAATAGGACATTCAAACCGAAATCAGCAAGTCTAGATACTGAAAGTAAGTTGTAGCCAAGAGATTCAACGAGCATGACATTTTGAATGGAACTATCATGTGAGATGGACACCTTACCAAGGCCAATCACTTTACCCTTTGAATTATCACCAAAGGTGACATATTTTCGAGGGCCGTCATTTTCAGCAAGCTCACGAAAATCTCTTCATCTCCGGTCATATGATCAGTACATCCACTATCAAGAACCCATTCCTTTCCTCCTGATTCATATCCCCAAAGATTTGCCATAAGACCAAAATGTCTCATTGCATCATCAAGATCGAAGTCACTATCATCCTCATTGTAATATTCATGTTCATCATGATCTTGTGATTCATCATTTCCTAGAGAGGGTAATTCATCAGATAAATGATCATCAAAGTGGTCACTTTTATGAATTCTTATAGCTTTGAGTATGATATCATTAATGATTCCAACATCTCCTTTAGCATGCTTAAGATTGGCAAGTTCAAGAAGACATTTACCAAAACTAGGATCACTAGAGTTCAACTTACTCAAGGCAATAGATTTATGGAGAATTTCATCCAAAGTTTTCAAGGAATGATTGGGAAACCGTTCCTCAAGAAATTTCCATATAGTATAGGCGCAATTTTGAGTAGGCAAACTAGCAATCAAATTTTTGGGCAATCCTATAATGATGAGCTCAATAGTTCTAAGATTGCGAATCATGTCAATATCTTCATCTAGGGTAGGATGCAAGGGATCAATATGGGGTGCACAAGGGCTAGCAATATATTTGTTCAAATGATATTGATTGAAGATTACAAGCATCTCATTTTTCCATTCATGAAAGTACTTTCCATCAAGAATAGGCACTCTATGTCTAAGACTCCCTAGAGTAGACACATCCATCTTCCTCCAATGGTGATTAAACCAAAGCAATGGAGACCAACGCTCTGATACCACTTGTAGGATCTAGAAGTAGATCTGTCTAGAGGGGGGTGATTAGACACATAATGCTCAAGTTGCAATATTTTAAGCTTTTTGGGTTTAAGTGGAGTTTAGACACAATTTCAACACAATACATATCAAGCAAGCATGCAAAGAGTATATAAGCAGCGGGAAGTAAAGCATGCAACTTGCAAGAATGTAAAGGGAAGGGTTTGGAGAATTCAAACGCAATTGGAGACACGGATGTTTTTCCCGTGCTTCGGATAGGTGGTGCTATCCTACATCCACGTTGATGGAGACTTCAACCCACGAAGGGTAACGGTTGCATGAGTCCACACAGGACTCCACCCAAGGGTAACGGTTGCGCGAGTCCACACAGGGCTCCACCCACGAAGGGTCCACGAAGAAGCAACGACCCACAAAGGGTCCACGAAGAAGCAACCTTGCCTATCCCACCATGGCCAACGCCCACACAGGACTTGCCTCACTAGCGGTAGATCTTCACGAAGTAAGCGATCTCCTTGCCCTTAAAAACTCCTTGGTTCAACTCCACAATCTTGTCGGAGGCTCCCAAGTGACACCTAGCCAATCTAGGAGACACCACTCTCCAAGAAGTAACAAATGGTGTGTAGGTAATGAACTCCTTGCTCTTGTGCTTCAAAATGATAGTCTCCCCAACACTCAACTCTCTCTCATAGGATTTGGATTTGGTGGAAAGAAGGGTTGAGTGGAAAGCAACTTGGGAAGGCTAGAGATCAAGATTCATATGGTAGGAATGGAATGTCTTGGTCTCAACACATGAGTAGGTAGTTCTCTCTCAGAACATATGAGTTGGAATGGTGTGTGTGTTCTGATGGCTCACACTTTTAATGAGAAGAAGGTGGAGGGGTATATATAGCCTCCACACAAAATCCAACCGTTACACACAGTTTTCCAATCTCGGTGGGACCGAATCAATAAACTCGGTCGGACCGAAAATGTAAACCTAGTGACCGTTAGAGATTTCGGTGGGACCGACTGGATCAACTCGGTGAGACCGATGTGCTAGGGTTAGGGTAAATCCAAAACTCGGTTTGACCGATTACTCAAACTCGGTGAGACCGATTTGGGTAACAAGTGAAACTGAGATTTGGCCAAGCAAACTCGGTGGAACCGATTGCATATCTCGGTGGGACCGAGAATATTGCAATGGGTAACAGAGAGTTTGCAAGCCCATCTCGGTGAGACCAAGATCCCATCGGTGGGACCGAACTGATTAGGGTTTGGCAGTGGCTTATGACAAGAAAAACTCGGTGGCGCCGGATAGGAAAAATCGGTAGGACCGAGTTTGGCTTAGGGTTTAGGTCATATGTGGAAGTGGGAAAGTAGCTGAGGGTTTTGGAGCATATCACTAAGCACATGAAGCAAGAGGCTCATTAAGCAACACCTCATCCCTCCTTAATAGTATTGGCTTTTCCTAAAGACTCAATGTGATCTTGGATCACTAAAATGTAAAATGAGGAGTCTTGAGCTTGAAGCTTTAGCCAATCCTTTGTCCCTAGCATCTTGAAGGAGTTCCCACAACCTTTAGTCCATGCCACTCCATTGTTGAACTTATCTGAAACATGCTAGATTGAGATGTTAGTCCAACAAGAGATATGTTGTCATCAATTATCAAAACCACCTAGGGAGCACT
>NW_024112158.1:0-14432 GCF_003073215.2 Triticum urartu | reverse complement strand
AAAACAGAGAGAGAGTGGCCTGACACTTTGCCGGACTTGGAGGAGGAGTGGCCTCACGCGTTGGTGGACTTGGAGGAGTGGGAGTCTGCTGACACTCGGTGGCGGACTTCGACGAGGAGTCGGGTGACGCGGTGTCGGTGGCCTTCGAAAGATGATGCAATCCTTTCTCCATAGGATGATACGATGTTTGGCATCTCCGAGTGTGTGCTCCTCGTCACCTCCAGGAATGTCAAGCTCTAGCCCCGAATATTGGTCCACCACCTCATCAACCAAGACACGAGCATAGCCCGCTGGAATCGGGTTGCAATGGAAGGTTGCATCGGGGGAATTTGTATAAGCAACGCGTCCGCCACCTTCATGGATATGTTCTTCATTTTGAAGTGTAGCTCGCAGTTAGTGTTCTCCGCTGATGTCATCCACGAGGTATCTATCCAGCACTACTGCGTCAACCGGGCGGAACCCACGCTGCTTCTCGGCATGGATGGGGCGGTGGTATCCAATGCTGGATCATCCGCTAGCTGCTGCAGCTGCTGAGACCCTTTGCTGGCTAAGTGAGTCGATCTGCTCCTGCTGCCGCTGGATTTAGCTGCCAATTCCGCTTGACTTGCTTCTAGGCCTTGAAGGCGTTCATAGTCGAGCTTCCTTTGCTCCTCCTCCATCTTCCTCTTCTTCTCCTCCGCAATCTTCTTTCTCGCACGGGTTCTGTAGTCGGCGTTCCAGTCCGAAAACCCCTCATACCACGGAATAGCGCCCTTGCCTCGTGTTCTTCCCGGTGTTCAGGATTTCCCAGGGCACGCGTAAGCTCGTCGTTCTCTCTGTTGGGCTGGAACACCCCCGATCGAGCCTCTTCTATTGCAACAAGTAGCGCATCGTCGGCTCCGTTCAGACATGCCTTCGTCGAAACATTGCCTGTCTTCGGGTCCAACTCCCCCCCATGCGCATAGAACCAAGTCCTGCACCTGGGGGGCCAGCTCTTACTAACCGGAGTGACACCTGCATCCTCCATCTCTTTCTCAGACTTATCCCACTTAGGCATTGCCACCGCGTAGCCACCTGGCCCCAGCTTATGGAACTTATCCTTTTTTTCGGCATTGGCCTTGTTTATTCTCGACCGTTCCTTAGCTAATTCTGAATCCTTGAATTTCACGAAATCGTCCCAATGAGCACTTTGATTCTCTAGTATCCCCTCGAATACTGGAGTCTTCCTTCCTCCCTTGACGTACTTCTCCCACGTCATTCTCTTGTGGTTCTTGAATGCAACCGCCATCTTCCTAAAAGCAGCGTCCTTGACTTTCCGCACGTCTGCTTCTGTGAAATTATCTGGTAAGGTGAAATGTTCCATGAGAGTATCCCAAAGCAGATTTTTTTGCTTCTCGTCGACAAAAGTAACATCTGGACGTGGATTTGCTGGCTTTCTCCATTCTTGAAGGGAGATCGGGAGTTGGTCCTTCACAATAACTCCGCACTGACGAACGAAACTTGTCCGCAATCTTAGGCGCTAATGGTTCGCCATTAGGGTCTGATTGCCTCGATATTGTACTTTACGCCCTCCTTCAACTTTTTGTTCGGGCCTCGTTTCGTCCTTTTGCCTGAAGATTTCCTCGATCCGGATGGCTGAAAGAAGAAAGATCGATTCTTTAATATATCTTCAACTCATTTAAAACATGTGATGATCACCAGATTCCTGCTTATATAAATATATATACCTCGCCGGTGTTTATTGTTTCAGGATCAACATGTTCTTTGTTGTAGTTCATGACTTCATCTTCTTGGTCGTCGCGATCGAATATCCTTCGTGATCGAATATCATATCACCCTCTCCGGTGTTGTTTAGAAATTCGGAGCCGTCAAAATCTTCTTCATTTTGATCATCATCTGGCCCGCGTATGATATCGAGCATGGTCTGTTCTCTATCTCTGTCGGTATTGTCCGCCATAGCTTTTATTTAACTATGCCAAATGAAATATAAAACAATTTAGTATAATCTCGAATAATAGATATAATCTCGAATACATCATCTCGAATAATAGATATAATCTCGAATACATCATCTCAAATAATAGATATAATATTGAATACATCACTAGATAGCTAGCTAGCAAGCTAATAAAGATCGAATAGTACAGATTAATCTAGGCCACTCACGGTTCCTAAGGTGCGGGCGGTGGACACCCAAAGAGAAGGAACCATCACTGGATCATAGCTCGGGTGATCTCCCCAAAGAACCTGCCAGGTATTGGAGAACCTGACGTCCATAGCAGCCATGTAGCGATGGACGTGCTCGTCCTCCTCCCTGACACGGCAACGTACCACCTCCGGCTGGGCCGGCTCCCTCCGCACCGAAAGTGGCCCACGTGAATGCCACCAAACGAGATGAGGGTCGACGACGGGACCCGGGGCCGGGTTCCTCACCAAGCGTCGCGCCCCTGAAGGTAGCACCTCCCAGTGCCAGCCCGGCCGGAGCCCAGTCCCGGACATGGGTCCTCTGAAGCAGGACGTCGTCGCGGACGTGTCGACGGCGAGGATGCGGGCCGGGCATCGTCGACAACAAAATACTATATGCCGCAAAAGTAAAGTAACATTTTTTAAATGATGGATTGTGATGATTTCATATATGCAAATTCTAAATTTTATAACTAAAAATATAAGAAACTAAAAAAACATCGATCATCGTCTAACAATTTGAAATTAATCTAATTCATCTAGCTAGCTAAAACTAACATTTCCAAAATTTCTAACATTTCTATATAACTAACATTTCTATAACATTTGACATTATATATATTATAACTAACATTTCTACATACTATTTGACATTAATCTAATCTAATTAATTAATTCATCTAAAACTTTGTATGAAAAACAGAAAAACAGAAAAAACTAAAAGCTAAAAACAGAAAAATTGTGTGTGTGTGCGCGTCTAGTGTGTGTGTGTAGTGTGTGTGTGTGTGCATGTAGTGTGTGTGTGCGTGCGCGCGGCGTGTGTGTGCTACGGTCGGCGCCGGCGCCGGCGCCGGTGTGCGCTACGATCGATTGGAGGGGAGGAGAGGGGCCGGGGGAGGGGCTCACAGCGCGCGCGGGCAAGGTCGAGGCGAGGCGACGGCGAGGGCGAGGTCGATCCAAAGGCGACGGCGACGGCGAAGCGAGGGGATCGGCGACCGGGACGGCGACGGGGGTGCCGCGGAGTCGACGGGGACGACGCGACGAGGACGGGGGCGTCGCGGAGTCGACGGGGACGGCGCGACGGGGGCGGCGACGGCGCGGGACGGGGCGGCGGCAGAGAGAAGTGGGAGATGAGAAACTGAAAATTTTCGAAGTGTTTCTTATATAGGGGACACCTTTAGTACCGGTTGGAGCCACCAACCGGTACTAAAGGCCTGTTTTGGCCAGGCCAAGCGGGGGAGCACCCCCCTTTAGTACCGGTTCCTGGCTCCAACCGGTACTAAAGGCCCCCCCTTTAGTACCGGTTGGTGCCACGACCCGGTACTAAAGGGGTGCGCTGCCAGGCGAGGGGCGCAGAAGTTTAGTCCCACCTCGCTAGCCGAAGGGCGCTCACACCTGCTTATAAGCCCCGCCGCCGCTGCTGTCTCGAGCTCCTCTCTAAAGCAGGCCTTCTGGGCCTACCTCTGCTACTCTGCCCTGTGGGGCCTATTGGGCTTGCGGGCCTGCATCCTGGCCCAACAACAGGTTGGGTTTCTAGTCGTATGCAGGCCGCTGTGGCCCGGTAGGTGGGCTTTTTTCATTTAGTTTTTTCTTTTCTGCTTTATTTATTTTGTTTTATTTATTTTTAGTTGTTTTTTGCTGTATTTAGAGTTTCTTTGTGAATATTTTTGATAGTTTTTAGAAACTTTCAGTTAGTGCCGGTAGTTTTTAAATTTGAATAGTTTAAATTTTGAATTATTTGAAATTTGTGTGAATCACTAGTTTGTGAATAACTTAACTTTAAAAATACATTTTCCAGTGATTCTTTTTTCTTATGTTTAATATTAGTGTGTTTTATCATTATATTCAATTTGGTAATGCTTAAGTTATTTAAAAAATGAAATGCCTTTGTAACGGATGAGTTTTCGTCCGAAACCCTGATACTTCGAAACAGATTGTCCATTTTGTACACGAAGTGCATCCAGTTTTTGCGGTAACCCTCTCTACTTTTTTGCACATGCTATGTGGGTGAAATTATGATACCATGCCAACTTTCATCCTTTTCTGAGTTCATTTGAAATGCTTTTCAATTTCAGGGTCATTTAGCTGAAAAAATCAATAAATGCATGAAAGAATTTGCTTGCACATAAAATTTCTTCGCGTTTCAAATGCCAAAACACATAACTAGCTACCCTAACTATTACAGAGATTCCCTCCTGGGTGTGAAACACAGAAGAAAGTGATGATAGCTAAAGCCGATCACATCCCAGATCTTTGGGTGTGAAACTTTTTCTTCGCGTGTGTCCCTTTGCGTCGTAGCCATGGAAAATCTTCATCATTTAACGGGATGCTCGGGTCAATATTCACTGTGAATGGAGCAATTTCATCAAACTTTTCATAATCTTCTGACTTGTCTGTCTTGTCATCCACTCCCACGATGTTTCTCTTCCCAGAAAGAACTATGTGCCGCTTTGACTCATCGTACGATGCATTCGCTTCCTTATCTTTTCTTTTTCTTGGCTTGGTAGACATGTCCTTCACATAGAAAACCTGTGCCACATCATTGGCTAGGACGAATGGTTCGTCTGCATACGCAAGATTGTTGAGATCCACTGTTGTCATTCCGTACTGCGGGTCTTCCGTTACCCCGCCTCGTGTCATATTGACCCATTTGCACCGAAACAAAGGGACCTTCAAACCACGTCGATAGTCAAGTTCCCATATGTCCTGTATATAACCATAATATGTTTCCTTTCCCGTCTTGGTTTCTGCATCAAAGCGGACACCACTGTTTTGGTTGGTGCTCTTCTTATCTTGGGCGATCGTGTAAAATGTATTACCATTTATCTCGTACCCTTTGAAAGTCATTATATTCGAAGATGGTAACTGGGACAGCAAGTACAGGTCATCTTCAATAGAGGTGTCATGCATGGTACGTGCTTGCAACCAGCTGGCGAAACTCCTGGTTTGTTCACGTGTAATCCAGTCATCAGACCGCTCCGGGTGTTTGGAGCGTAGCAAATTCTTGTGTTCATCCATATACGGAGCCACCAAGGCGGAATTCTGTAGAACTGTGTAGTGTGCTTCAGTGAGAGAATGTCCGTCCATACATATTATTTGTTCCCCTCCTAGCGTGCCTTTTCCATCCAGTCTGCCCTTATGCCGCGATTCAGGAACACCAATCGGCTTAAGGTCAGGAATAAAGTCAATACAAAACTCAATGACCTCCTCATTTTGACGGCCCTTGGAGATGCTTCCTTCTGGCCTAGCACGGTTATGAACATATTTCTTTAAGACTCCCATGAACCTCTCAAAGGGGAACATATTGTGTAGAAATACAGGACCCAAAACGTTAATCTCTTCGCATAGGTGAACTAGGACGTGCGTCATGATGTTGAAGAAGGATGGTGGGAACACCAACTCGAAACTGACAAGACATTGCACCAAATCATTCTGTAACCTTGGTATGATTTCTGGATCGATTACCTTCTGAGAGATTGCATTGAGAAATGCACATAGCTTCACAATGGCTAATCGAACGTTTTCCGGTAGAAGCCCCCTCAATGCAACCGGAAGCAGTTGCGTCATAATCACGTGGCAGTCATGAGACTTTAGGTTCTGGAACTTTTTCTCTGCCATGTTTATTATTCCCTTTATATTCGACGAGAAGCCAGACGGTACCTTAATACTGAGCAGGCATTCAAAGAAGATTTCCTTCTCTTCTTTGGTAAGAGCGTAGCTTGCATGACCCTGATGTATGCCGTCTTTTCCGTGCATACGTTGCTGGTCCTCCCGTGCCTCAGGTGTATCTTTTGTCTTCCCATACACGCCCAAGAAGCCAAGCAGGGTCACACAAAGATTCTTCGTCACGTGCATCACGTCGATTGCGGAGCGGACCTCGAGGTCTTTCCAATAGGGCAGGTCCCAAAATATAGATTTCTTCTTCCACATGGGTGCGCGTCCGTCAGCGTCATTCGGAACAGGTTGTCCACCAGGACCCTTTCCAAAGACCACCTTCAAATCCTTGGCCATATCATGTACATCAGCACCAGTACGGTGGCGAGGCTTCGTCCGGTGATCTGCCTCACCTTTGAAATGCTTGCCTTTCTTTCTTACGGGATGCCTGCTCGGAAGAAATCGACGATGTCCCAGGTACACATTCTTCTTACAATTAGCCAAATATATACTGTCGGTATCGTCCAAACAGTGCGTGCATGCGCGGTATCCCTTGTTTGTCTGTCCTGAAAGGTTACTGAGAGCAGGCCAATCATTGATGGTCACGAACAACAACGCCTTTAGGTCAAATTCTTCCCCCATGTGCTCATCCCACGCACGTACACCTGTTCCATTCCACAGTTGTAAGAGTTCTTCAACTAATGGCCTTAGGTACACATCAATGTCGTTGCCGGGTTGCTTAGGGCCTTGGATGAGCACTGGCATCATAATGAACTTCCGCTTCATGCACAACCAAGGAGGAAGGTTATACAAACATAGAGTCACAGGCCAGGTGCTATGGTTGCTGCTCTGCTCCCCAAAAGGATTAATGCCATCTGCGCTTAGACCAAACCATACGCTCCTTGCGTCATCTGCAAACTCCTTCCCGTACTTTCTTTCGATTTTTCTCCACTGCGACCCGTCAGCGGGTACTCTCAACTTTCCGTCTTTCTTACGGTCTTCTCTGTGCCATCGCATCGCCTTGGCATGCTCTTTGTTTTGGAACAAACGTTTCAACCGTGGTATTATAGGAGCATACCACATCACCTTGGCAGGAATCTTCTTCCTGGGGCGCCGGCCCTCGACATCACCAGGGTCATCGCGGCTGATCTTATAGCGCAATGCACCACATACCGGGCAAGCGTTCAAATCCTCGTACTCACCGCGGTAGAGGATGCAATCATTAGGGCATGCATGTATCTTCTGCACCTCTAACCCTAGAGGGCAGACAACCTTCTTTGCTTCGTACGTACTCTCGGGCAATTCGTTGTCCTTTGGAAGCATATCCTTTATCATTACCAGCAACTTTCCAAATCCCTTGTCAGATACACCATTCTCTGCCTTCCATTGCAGCAATTCCAGTGTGGTGCCCAGCTTTTTCTTGTCACCTACGCAATTCGGGTACAACAATTTTTTGTGATCCTCTAACATGCGCTGCAACTTCTTCTTCTCCAAATCACTTGCGCAGTTTCTCTTTGCATCGGCAATGGCCCGACCTAGATCATCAACGGGCTCATCTGATGCCTCTTCTTCAGCTTCTTCCCGCATTGCCGGCTCAGCTTCTTCCCGCATTACCGGCTCAGCTTCTTCCCCCATT
Organism: Triticum urartu; assembly: GCF_003073215.2. Classification (NCBI taxonomy): domain Eukaryota; kingdom Viridiplantae; phylum Streptophyta; class Magnoliopsida; order Poales; family Poaceae; genus Triticum; species Triticum urartu. The sequence continues at coordinate 6,979 of NW_024112158.1, read as the reverse complement.
GTTGTATCATCGTATTCAGGGAACCCATGGCCAGGATAGTTGTCGTCGTCCTCTTCTTCTTCATTGTCTTCCATCATAACCCCTCTTTCTCCGTGCTTGGTCCAAACATTATAATGGGGCATGAAACCGTTAAACAGGTGGACGTGAATGGTTCTTGACGTAGAGTAATTGTGACCATTCTTACAGCGAGCACATGGACAAGGCATAAAACCATCCGCCCGCTTGTTTGCCTCAGCCGCAAGCAGAAAAGTATGCACGCCCTCAACGAACTGGGGAGAGCATCGGTCATCGTACATCCATTGCCGGCTCATCTTCATTACACAACACCGAATAGACCAAATTAATACAAGTTCATACATAAAGTTCATACAACACTTAAATGCAACAAACAAATAACTCTCTAGCTAAAGCATTTAAATGCAACAACAAATACGATCAAGATCGCAACTAAGGTAACAATGGATCCAACAGCATAATGATACCAAGCCTCACTATCGATGGCATATTTTCTAATCTTTCTAATCTTCAAGCGCATTTTCTCCATCTTGATCTTGTGATCATCGACGACATCGGCAACATGCAAACTCCAATTCCATCTTCTCCCCCTCAATTCTTTTCAATTTTTCTTTCAGTACTCGTTTTCTCTTTCAACTAAATTTAACCTCTCGGCAATAGGGTCGGTTGGAATTTCAGGTTCAGATACCTCCTAGAAAAAATTTCTATGTCAACTTGATGGGCATAATTTGTCATAAACACGAAATGCAACTAGTTTTAAAAGAGAATATACATACCACATCCGAATCATAACAAGGACTAGGGCCGACGGGGACGGATATCAAAACCATGGCACTATATGTATAACAAACAACGTACGGGTAAGATAATTATACGAGTAACTATATATCCAAATCACAACATCAATTTTTATATAAAATTTCATGAACAAGAGGCTCACCACACTGTAGAAAAAGGGCCTTAGTCCCGGTTCGTAAGGGCCTTTAGTCCGGTTCTGGAACCGGGACTAAGTGTCGGTACTAATGCCTGACCCTTTAGTCCCGGTTCAATCCAGAACCGGGACTAAAGGCCCTCCACGTGGCCGGTCCACCTTTAGTCCCGGTTGGTAACACCAACCGGTACTAAAGGAATTTCTGATTTTTTTTGAATTTTTTTGAATTTTTTGTTTTTTATTTTCAAATTTCTGAATTATTTTAACCTCTAATCTCTAATCACCCCTCATCACTGCTCAATTTAATCTCTAATCACCCCTCATCATTCCAAATCATCTCACTTCCCGAACGGTCACCCATCCTCTCACTACTCCAGCCTGAGCACGCTTAACTTCCGGGTTCTATTCTCCCTCGTTTCCAAGTCTGCACTTGTTGTTTTCCTGACAATAGTAAGATGTCAATCCTATTAACCCTCAGGAATTTAGCTTGAGCATGAAGTCACATATTTCACTGTTTGAGTTTAAAACTATTGTTCTAAGAAACAATAATTTTTTAGTAACACTAATATTTTTGAATAAGTAGTTTGACCATTGTTTGACCACAGTTTGACCATAGTTTGACCAGATTTGACCAAAATTCAAAAAAGGTGAAATAATTATTTAATAACACTAATATTCTTGAATAATTATTTAGTAACACTAATACTTCTTGAATAAGTATTTAAAAAAACTGAAATTTGAGCATAACTTTTTTTCCTTTTGAAATTTGAGGATTCTAGAAATTTGCAAACAGGCCGTAGGCGGTTCCCATCGGATGTAACTTTTCGAGTAGATGATTTTTCATATAAAAAACTTTTTCATCCGAATTCGTATGCAAAAGTTATGCCCATTTTACAAATTCCAGAGAGATTTTGTAAATAAAGTCGAAATTCATATTTTGTAAATTCCCAACAACTAGAACCACATATCACATGTAAAACTTATTTTCTTTTATTTTTGACCATTTCATCATTTTCTTTTTTTTTAAAACTGAAAAGCGTCCAACAGGGGGGTAGAGTTGAAAATGGGACCTTAGTACGGTTCGTGGCACGAACCAGGACTAAAGGTCTCATCCCCATTAGTCCCGTTCGTGCCTCAAACCGGGACTAAAGGTCTAATATTTAGTCCTGGTTTGTGCCACGAACCGGACCAATGTTGTGCCAGGAGCGAGGCCCATTGGTCCCGGTTCAATCCCACCAACCGGGACCAAAAGGTCTCAGAATGAAACCGGGACTAATGCTTACGCTGCACGAACCGGGACCAATGCCACATTAGTCCCGGTTCTAGACTTAACCGGGACTAATGGGCTGAGCCGGCCTGGACCATAGCCCTGTTTTCTACTAGTGCCACAAGGTGGTGCCGGCGATGGGACGGTGCGGGCGATCGACGGTGGCTACGATGGAGATTTAGAAGGCACTAAGTAAACCACACCTACATATGCAAACTAAGTGTTATTTTTGACCTCAAATTGCATATAAATCAAATACTAGCATATATATATATATATCCTCCCAAATTACTAAACTCACAAATTAATCACTATATAAACCAATGCAAGAGCTAATCTAGCAATGAGAGATGAAAGGACAAAGTTGCTAACCTTTGTGATCATTTGAATGGATGAGGGCCTTCAAATCTTGACAAATTTTGGGCAAAATGTGTGATGAGCTCGAGAGGAAGAGGGGAAGAATAGAGAGGAGAGGGGAAAGGGGAAGAACAGAGCGAGCTCGGGTGGACGAAGGGTTTATGTAGGACGACCTTTAGTACCGGTTCGTGCCAAGAACCGGTACTAAAGGGGCTGGAGGGGCGCCGGTCTGACAACATCCTGCCACCACTCTCATTAGTACCGGTTCGTGGCACGAACCGGTGCTAAAGGTTCGCCATGAACCGGTACTAATGAAAGCGGCCCGGCTAGCCGTTGGAACCGGCACTAATGTATACATTAGTGCCGGCTCAAATACAAACCGGCACTAATGTGCTTCACGATTGACCCTTTTTCTACTAGTGAAGATGGGATCTCGTGGGTACAGAAGGTTGCGTCGGTGGAATTAGGTTTTTGGCTCCCTTTCTGGTCGTTGGGGGTACGTAGGTATATATAGGAGGAAGGATACGTCGGTGGAGCTTCGAGGGGCCCACGAGGCAGGGGGGCGCGCCCTCCACCCTCGTGACCGCCTCTCTTCTTTCTTGACGGAGGATCCAAGTCTCCTGGATCATATCTGATGAGAAAATCACGTTCCCGAAGGTTTCATTCCGTTTGGACTCCGTTTGGTATTCCGTTTCTTCAAAACACTAAAATAGGCAAAAAACGGCAATTCTGGGCTGGGCCTCCGGTTAATAAGTTAGTCCCAAAAGTAATATAAAAGTGGAAAATAAAGCCCAATATGGTCCAAAACAGTAGATAATATAGCATGCAGCAATTAAAAATTATAGATACGTTGGAGACGTATGAGGCATCCCCAAGCTTAATTCCTGCTCGTCCTCGAGTAGGTAAATGATAAAAAAGAGAATTTTTGATGCGGAGTGCTACTTGGCATAATTTCAATGTAAATCTTCTTAATTGTGGTATGAATATTCAGATTCGTAAGATTCAAGACAAAAGTTCGTATTGACATAAAAATAATAATACTTCAAGCACACTAACAAAGCAATTATGTCTTCTCAAAATAACATGGCCAAAGAAAGTTATCCCTACAAAATCATATAGTCTGGCTATGCTCTATCTTCACCACACAAAGTATTTAAATCATGCACAACCCCGATGACAAGCCAAGCAATTGTTTCATACTTTTGTTTTCAAAACTTTTTCAATCTTCACGCAATACATGAGCGTGAGCCATGGATATAGCACTATATGTGGAATAGAATGGTGGTTGTGGAGAAGACAAAAAAGGGGAAGATAGTCTCACATCAACTAGGCGTATCAACGGGCTATGGAGATGCCCATCAATAGATATCAATGTGAGTGAGTAGGGATTGCCATGCAACGGATGCACTAGAGCTATAAGTATATGAAAGCTCAACAAAAGAAACTAAGTGGGAGTGCATCCAACTCGCTTGCTCACGAAGACCTAGGGCAATTTGAGGAAGCCCATCATTGGAATATACAAGCCAAGCTCTATAATGAAAAATTCCCACTAGTATATGAAAGTGACATAACGAGAGACTCTCTATCATGAAGATCATGGTGCTACTTTGAAGCACAAGTGAGGTAAAAGGATAGTAGCATTGTCCCTTCTCTCTTTTTCTCTCAATTTTTAATTTTTTTTATTTGGGCCTTTTCTCTTTTTTATGGTTCTCTTTTTTTTATTTTTCGTCCGGAGTCTCATCCCGACTTGTGGGGGAATCACAGTCTCCATTATCCTTTGCTCACTTGACACAATGCTCTAAAAAATGATAATGATCACACTTTTATTTTTCTTACAACTCAACAATTACAACTTGATACTTAGAACAAAATATGACTCTATATGAATGCCTCCGGCGGTGTACCGGGATATGCAATGAATCAAGAGTGACATGTATGAAAGAATTATGAACGATGGCTTTGCCACAAATACGATGTCAACTACATGATCATGCTAACAATATGACAATAATGGAGGGTGTCATAATAAACGGAACGGTGGAAAGATGCATGGCAATATATCTCGGAATGGCTATGGAAATGCCATGATAGGTAGGTATGGTGGCTGTTTTGAGGAAGGTATATGGTAGGTGTATGATACCGGCGAACGGTGCGTGGTATTAGAGAGGCTAGCAATGGTGGAAGGAAGGAAAAAGTGTGTATAATCCATGGACTCAACATTAGTCATAAAGAACTCATATACTTATTGCAAAAATCTAGAAGTTATCAAAGCAAAGTATTACGCGCATGCTCCTAGGGGGATAGATTGGTAGGAAAATACCATCGCTCGTCCCCGACCGCCACTCATAAGGAATACAATCAATAAATAAATCATGCTCCGACTTCATCACATAACGGTTCACCATACGTGCATGCTACGGGAATCACAAACTTTAACACAAGTATTTCTCAAATTCACAACTACTCAACTAGCATGACTCTAATATCACCATCTTCATATCTCAAAACAATTATCAAGCATCAAACTTTTCTTAGTATTCAACGCACTCAAAATAAAGTTTTACAAATCTTGAATACCAAGCATATTATTATTAAGCAAATTACCATGCTAGTTAAGACTCTCAAAATAATCTAACTGAAGCATGAGAGACCAATAGTTTCTATAAAACAAATCCACCACCGTGCTCTAAAAGATATAAGTGAAGCACTAGAGCAAAACTATAAAGCTCAAAAGATATAAGTGAAGCACATAGAGCAAAACTATAAAGCTCAAAAGATATAAGTGAAGCACATAGAGTATTCTAACAAATTCCAAATCATGTATGGCTCTCTCAAAAGGTGTGTACAGCAAGGATGATTGTGGTAAACTAAAAAGCAAAGACTCAAATCATACAAGACGCTCCAAGCAAAACACATATCATGTGGTGAATAAAAATATAGCTCCAAGTAAATTACCGATGGAAGTAGACGAAAGAGGGGATGCCTTCCGGGGCATCCCCAAGCTTTGATTTTTGGTGTCCTTGGATTATCTTGGGGGTGCCATGGGCATCCCCAAGCTTAGGCTCTTGCCACTCCTTGTTCCATAATCCATCAAAAATTACCCAAAACTTGAAAACTTCACAACACAAAACTCAAAATAGAAAATCTCGTGAGCTCCGTTAGCGAAAGAAAACAAAAGACCACTTCAAGGTACTGTAATGAACTCATCTTTATTTATATTGGTGTTAAACCTACTGTATTCCAACTTCTCTATGGATTATAAACTATTTTACTAGCCATAGATTCATCAAAATAAGCAAACAACACACGAAAAACAGAATCTGTCAAAAACAGAACAGTCTGTAGTAATCTGTAACTAACAAACTTCTGGAACTCCAAATCAGCCAAAATAGGAAGACCTAGGCAATTTGTTTATTGATCAGCAGCAATTGGAATCATATTTTATCACGTTCTGGTGATTTTTAACAATTGTTTTCGTGAACAGAAAGTTTCTGGAAATTACAGCAAGATCAAATAACTATCATCCAAGAAGATCCTATAGGTTTAACTTGGCACAAACACTAATTAAAACATAAAACCACATCTAAACAGAAGGTAGATGGATTATTTATTCCTAAACAGAAGCAAAAAGCAAAAAACTAAAATAAAATTGGGTTGCCTCCCAACAAGCGCTATCGTTTAACGCCCCTAGCTAGGCATAAAAGCAAGGATAGATCTAGGTATTGCCATCTTTGGTAGGCAATCCATAAGTGGCTCTCATGATAGATTCATATGGTAATTTATTTTCTAGGGAAGTGTTCCATGCCTTTCCTTAATGGAAATTGGAATCTAATATTCCCTTCCTTCATATCAATAATTGCACCAATCGTTCTAAGGAAAGGTCTACCAAGAATAATAGGACAAGAAGGATTGCAATCTATATCAAGAACGATAAAATCTATGGGCACATAATTCCTATTTGCAACAATAAGAACATCATTAATTCTTCCCATAGGTTTCTTAATAGTGGAATCCGCAAGGTGCAAGTTTAGAGAGCAATCATCAAAATCACGGAAATCTAGCAAATCACACAAAGTTTTGGGAATAGTGGAAACACTAGCACCCAAATCACATAAAGCATAAAATTCATGATCCTTAATCTTAATTTTAATAGTTGGTTCCCACTCATCATAAAGTTTTCTAGGTATAGAAACTTCCAACTCAAGTTTTTCTCATAAGATTGCATCAAGGCATCAACGATATGTTTAGTAAACGCTTTATTTTGACTATAAGCATGAGGAGAATTTAGAGCGGATTGCAACAAGGAAATACAATAAATTAAAGAGCAACTTTCATAATTAAATTCCTTGAAATCCAAAATAGTGGGTTTAGCAACATCTAGGGTTTTATTCTTTTCAATCCCACTTTTA
>NW_024112157.1:0-9911 GCF_003073215.2 Triticum urartu | reverse complement strand
CACAGGAGAGATCCTTTGAAGAGTGGTCTATTTTTATTGAATCTCGATAGTAGTGACACACATATTCATAATGTTGAAGCCAAAAGATGCAGAGTTGATAATGATAGTGCAACTTATTTGTGGCACTGCCGTTTAGGTCATATCGGTGTAAAGCGCATGAAGAAACTCCATACTGATGGACTTTTGGAACCACTTGATTATGAATCACTTGGTACTTGCGAACCGTGCCTCATGGGCAAGATGACTAAAACACCGTTCTCCGGTACTATGGAGAGAGCAACAGATTTGTTGGAAATCATACATACAGATGTATGTGGTCCGATGAATGTTGAGTCTCGTGGCGGATATCGTTATTTTCTCACCTTCACAGATGATTTAAGCAGATATGGGTATATCTACTTAATGAAGCATAAGTCTGAAACATTTGAAAAGTTCAAAGAATTTCAGAGTGAAGTTGAAAATCATCGTAACAAGAAAATAAAGTTTCTACGATCTGATCGTGGAGGAGAATATTTGAGTTACGAGTTTGGTCTACATTTGAATCAATGCGGAATAGTTTCGCAACTCACGCCACCTGGAACACCACAGCGTAATGGTGTGTCCGAACGTCGTAATCGTACTTTACTAGATATGGTGCGATCTATGATGTCTCTTATAGTCATTTTGGGGATATGCTTTAGAGACGACCGCATTCACGTTAAATAGGGCACCGTCGAAATCCGTTGAGACGACGCCTTATGAACTGTGGTTTGGCAAGAAACCAAAGTTGTCGTTTCTGAAAGTTTGGGGCTGCGATGCTTATGTGAAAAAGCTTCAACCTGATAAGCTCGAACCCAAATCGGAGAAATGTGTCTTCATAGGATACCCAAAGGAGACTGTTGGGTACACCTTCTATCACAGATCCGAAGGCAAGACATTCGTTGCTAAGAATGGATCCTTTCTAGAGAAGGAGTTTCTCTCGAAAGAAGTGAGTGGGAGGAAAGTAGAACTTGATGAGGTAACTGTACCTGCTCCCTTATTGGAAAGTAGTACATCACAGAAACTGTTTCTGTGACACCTACACCAATTAGTGAGGAAGCTAATGATAATGATCATGAAACTTCAGAACAAGATACTACTGAACCTCGTAGATCAACCAGAGTGAGATCCACACCAGAGTGGTACGGTAATCCTGTTCTAGAAATCATGCTACTAGATCATGATGAACCTACGAACTATGAAGAAGCGATGGTGAGCCCAGATTCCGCAAAATGGCTTGAAGCCATGAAATCTGAGATGGGATCCATGTATGAGAACAAAGTATGGACTTTGGTTGACTTGCCCGATGATCGGCAAGCAATTGAGAATAAATGGATCTTCAAGAAGAAGACTGACGCTGACGGTAATATTACTGTCTACAAAGCTCGACTTGTCGCAAAAGGTTTTCGACAAGTTCAAGGGATTGACTACGATGAGACCTTCTCACCCGTAGCGATGCTTAAGTCTGTCCGAATCATGTTAGCAATTGCCGCATTTTATGATTATGAAATTTGGCAGATGTATGTCAAAACTGCATTCCTGAATGGATTTCTGGAAGAAGAGTTGTATATGATGCAACTAGAAGGTTTTGTCGATCCAAAAGGAACAAACAAAGTGTGCAAGCTCCAGCGATCCATTTATGGACTGGTGCAAGCCTCTCGGAGTTGGAATAAGCGCTTTGATAGTGTGATCAAAGCATTTGGTTTTATACAGACTTTTGGAGAAGCTTGTATTTACAAGAAAGTGAGTGGGAGCTCTGTAGCATTTCTGATATTATATGTGGATGACATATTGCTGATTGGAAATGATATAGAATTTCTGGATAACATAAAGGGATACTTGAATAAGAGTTTTTCAATGAAAGACCTCGTTGAAGCTGCTTATATATTGGGCATCAAGATCTATAGAGATAGATCAAGACGCTTAATTGGACTTTCACAAAGCACATACCTTGACGAAGTTTTGAAAAAGTTCAAAATGGATCAAGCAAAGAAAGGGTTCTTGCCTGTGTTACAAGGTGTGAAGTTGAGTAAGACTCAATGCCCGACCACTGTAGAAGATAGAGAGAAAATGAAAGATGTCCCTATGCTTGCAGCCATAGGCTCTATCATGTATGCAATGTTGTGTACCAGACCTGATGTGTGCCTTGTCTATAAGTCTAGCAGGGAGGTACCAAAGTAATCCAGGAGTGGATCACTGGACAGCGGTCAAGAACATCCTGAAATACCTGAAAAGGACTAAGGATATGTTTCTCGTTTATGGAGGTGACAAAGAGCTCATCGTAAATGGTTACATTGATGCAAGCTTTGACACTGATCCGGACGATTCTAAATCGCAAACCGGATACGTGTTTACATTGAACGGATGGAGCTGTCAGTTGGTGCAGTTCTAAACAAAGCGTTCTGGCGTCTACGTGTGAAGCGGAGTACATAGCTCTTCAGAAAGCAATGAAGGAGTCTGGATGAAGGAGTTCATATCTGATCTAGGTGTCATACCTAGTGCATCGGGTCAATGAAAATCTTTTGTGACAATACTGGTGCAATTGCCTTGGCAAAGGAATCCAGATTTCACAAGAGAACCAAGCACATCAAGAGACGCTTCAATTCCATCCGGGATCTAGTCCAGGTGGGAGACATAGAGATTTGCAAGATACATACGGATCTGAATGTTGCAGACCCGTTGACTAAGCCTCTTCCACGAGCAAAACATGATCAGCACACAAGCTCCATGGGTGTTAGAATCATTACAGTGTAATCTAGATTATTGACTCTAGTGCAAGTGGGAGACTGAAGGAAATATGCCCTAGAGGCAATAATAAAGTTATTATTTATTTCCTTATATCATGATAAATGTTTATTATTCATGCTAGAATTGTATTAACCGGAAACATAATACATGTGTGAATACATAGACAAACAGAGTGTCACTAGTATGCCTCTACTTGACTAGCTCGTTGAATCAAAGATGGTTATGTTTCCTAACCATAGACATGAGTTGTTATTTGGTTAACGGGATCACATCATTAGGAGAATGATGTGATTGACTTGACCCATTCCATTAGCTTAGCACTTGATTGTTTAGTTTGTTGCTATTGCTTTCTTCATGACTTATACATGTTCCTATGACTATGAGATTATGCAACTCCCGTTTACCGGAGGAACACTTTGTGTGCTACCAAACGTCACAATGTAACTGGGTGATTATAAAGGTGCTCTACAGGTGTCTCCAAAGGTACATGTTGGGTTGGCGTATTTCGAGATTAGGATTTGTCACTCCGATTGTCGGAGAGGTATCTCTGGGCCCACTCGGTAATGCACATCACTCAAGACTTGCAAGCATTTCAACTAATAAGTTAGTTGCGGGATGATGTATTACGGAATGAGTAAAGAGACTTGCCGTAACGAGATTGAACTAGGTACTGAGATACCGACGATCGAATCTCGGGCAAGTAACATACGATGACAAAGGGAACAACGTATGTTGTTATGCGGTCTGACCGATAAAGATCTTCGTAGAATATGTAGGAGCCAATATGAGCATCCAGGTTCCGCTATTGGTTATTGACCGGAGACATGTCTCGGTCATGTCTACATCGTTCTCGAACCCGTAGGGTCCGCACGCTTAAGGTTACGATGACAGTTATATTATGAGTTTATGCATTTTGATGTACCGAAGGTTGTTCGGAGTCCCGGATGTGATCACGGACATGACGAGGAGTCTCGAAATGGTCGAGACATAAAGATTGATATATTGGAAGCCTATGTTTGGATATCGGAAGTGTTCCGGGTGAAATCGGGATTTTACCGGAGTACCGGGAGGTTACCGGAACCCCCCGGGAGGTATATGGGCCTTAGTGGGCCTTAGTGGAAGAGAGGAGAGGTGGCCAGAGATGGGCCCGCGCCCCTCTCCCCCTTGGTCCGAATTGGACAAGGAGAGGGGGCCGGCCCCCCTTCCTCCTCTCTCTCCTCCCCCCTCCACGAATCCTATTCCAACTAGGAAAGGGGGGGAGTCCTACTCCCAGAGGGAGTAGGACTCTTCCTGGCGCGCCGCTCCTGGCTGGCCGGCCCCCCTCCCTTGAACCTTTATATACGGAGGCAGGGGCACCCCCTAGAGACACAAGTTGATCCACGTGATCATATTCTTAGCCGTGTGCGGTGCCCCCTTCCACCATAGTCCTCGATAATATTGTAGCGGTGCTTAGGTGAATCCCTGTGACGGTAGTACATCAAGATCGTCACCACGCCGTCGTGCTGACGGAACTCTTCCCCGACACTTTGCTGGATCGGAGTCCGGGGATCGTCATTGAGCTGAACGTGTGCTAGAACTCGGAGGTGCCGTAGTTTCGGTGGTTCATCGGTCGGGCCGTGGAGACGTACGACTACATCAACCAAACGCTTCCGTTGTCGATCTACAAGGGTACGTAGATCATACTCTCCCCTCTCGTTGCTATGCATCACCATGATCTTGCGTGTGCATAGGAATTTTTTTGAAATTACTACGTTTCCCAACACAAGCATCCCCAAGTTTAATTCTTGCTCGTCTCGAGTAGGTAAATGATAAAAACAGAATTTTTGATGTGGAATGCTACTTGGCATAATTTCAATGTAATTATTCTTAATGTGGTATGAATATTCAGATCGAAAGATTCAAGACAAAATTTCAATATTGGCATAAAATAATATACTTCAAGCATACTAACTAAGCAATTATGTCTCTTCAAAATAACAATGGCCAAAGAAAGTTATCCCTACAAAATCATATAGTCTGGCTATGCTCCATCTTCACCACACAAAGTATTTAAATCATGCACAACCCCGATGACAAGCCAAGCAATTGTTTCATACTTTTAATGTTCTCAAACTTTTTCAATCTTCACGCAATACATGAGCGTGAGCCATGGACATAGCACTATAGGTGGAATAGAATGGTGGTTGTGGAGAAGACAAAAAGGGGAAGATAGTCTCACATCAACTAGGCGTACAACGGGCTAGGGAGATGCCCATTAATAGATATCAATGTGAGTGAGTAGGGATTGCCATGCAATGGATGCACTGGAGCTATAAGTATATGAAAGCTCAACAAAAAGAACTTAAGTGGGTTGTGCATCCAACTCGCTTGCTCACGAAGACCTAGGGCATTTTAAGGAAGCCCATCATTGGAATATACAAGCCAAGTTATATAATGAAAAATTCCCACTAGTATATGAAAGTGATAACATAGGAGACTCTCTATGAGATCATTGGTGCTACTTTGAAGCACAAGTGTGGTAAAAGGATAGTAGCAATTGTCCTTTCTCTCTTTTTCTCTCATTTTTTTATTTGGGACTTTCTCTCTTTTTTATGGCCTTTTTATATTTAGTCCGGAGTCTCATCCCCGACTTGTGGGGGAATCATAGTCTCCATCATCCTTTCCTCACTTGGGACAATGCTCTAAAAATGATGATCATCACACTTTTTTATTTACTTACAACTCAACAATTACAACTCAATACTTAGAACAAAATATGACTCTATGTGAATGCCTCGGCGGTGTACGGGATATGCAATGAATCAAGAGTGACATGTATGAAAGAATTATGAACGGTGGCTTTGCCACAATACAATGTCAACTACATGATCATGCAAAGCAATATGACAATGATGGAGCGTGTCATATAAACGGAACGGTGGTAAGTTGCATGGCAATATATATCGGAATGGCTATGGAAATGCCATGATAGGTAGGTATGGTGGCTGTTTTGAGGAAGGTATATGGTGGGTGTATGATACCGGCGAAAGGTGCGTGGTATTAGAGAGGCTAGCAATGGTGGAAGTGTGAGAGTGCGTATGATCCATGGACTCAACATTAGTCATAAAGAACTCATGCACTTATTGCAAAAATCTACAAGTTATCAAAGCAAAGTATTACGCGCATGCTCCTAGGGGGATAGATTGGTAGGAAAAGACCATCGCTCGTCCCCGACCGCCACTGAAAAGGAGAGACAATCAATAAATACATCATGCTCCGACTTCTTAACATAACGGTTCACCATACGTGCATGCTACGGGAATCACAAACTTCAACACAAGCATTTCTCAAATTCACAACTACTCAACTAGCACGACTCTAATATCACCATCTCCATATCTCAAAACAATTATCAAGTTTCAAACTTCTCATAGTATTCAACACACTCATAAGAAAATTTTATTATTAATCTTGAATGCCTAAACATAATTAAAGCAATTTACCATGCTGTTTTGTAGGACTCTCAAATAATCTAAGTGAAGCATGGAGAACAATGGTTTCTATAAAACAAATCCACCAACGTGCTCTAAAAGATATAAGTGAAGCACTAGAGCAAAAACTATATAACTCAAAAGATATAAGTGAAGCACATAGAGTATTCTAACAATTTCCGAATCATGTGTCTCTCTCAAAAAGGTGTGTGCAGCAAGGATGATTGTGGAAAACTAACAAATAAAGACTCAAATAATACAAGACGCTCCAAGCAAAACACATATCATGTGGTAAATAAAAATATAGCTCCAAGTAAAGTTACCGATAGAAGTAGACGAAAGAGGGGATGGCTTCTGGGGCACCCCCAAGCTTTGTCTTTTAGGTGTCCTTAGATTATCTTGGGGGTGCCATGGGCATCCCCAAGCTTAGGCTCTTGCCACTCCTTGTTCCATAATCCATCAAACCTTTACCCAAAACATGACAACTTCACAACACAAAACTTAAAGTAGAAAATCTCGTGAGCTCCGTTAGCGAAAGGAAACAAAACACCACTTCAAGGTACTGTAATGAACTCATTATTTATTTATATTGGTGTTAAACCTACTGTATTCCAACTTCTCTATGGTTTATAAACTATTTTACTAGCCATAGATTCATCAAAATAAGCAAAGAACACACGGAAAACAGAATCTGTCAAAAACAGAACAGTCTGTATTAATCTGTAGCTAACGCAAGATCTGGAACCCCAAAAATTCTAAAATAAATTTACGGACGTTAGGAATTTATCTATTAATCATCTGCAAAAATAATTAACTAAATAGCACTTTCCAAATAAAAATGGCAGCAGTTCTCGTGAGCACAAAATTTTCTGTTTTTACAGCAAGATTAAAAAGACTTTCCCCAAGTCTTCCCAACAGTTCTACTTGGCACAAACACTAATTAAACATAAAAAATACAACAAAAACAGAGGCTAGATAAATTATTTATTACTAAACAGGAGCAAAAAGCAAGGAATAAAAATAAAATTGGGTTGCCTCCCAACAAGCGCTATCGTTTAACGCCCCTAGCTAGGCATAAAAGCGAAGATAGATCTAGGTATTGCCATCTTTGGAGGCAATCCATAAGTGGCTCTCTATAATAGATTCATAAGTAATTTAATTTTCTTTCTAGGGAAGTTTCATTCCTTTCCTTAACGTAAATTGAATCTAATATTCCCTTCCTTCATATCAATAAGCACCAATCGTTCTTAAGGAAAGGTCTACCAAGAATAATAGGACATGAAGGATTGCAATCTATGTCAAGAACAATAAAATCCACGGGCACATAATTCCTATTTGCAACAATAAGAACATCATTAATTCTTCCCATAGTTTCTTAATAGTGGAATCCGCAAGGTGCAAGTTTAAAGAGCAATCATCAAAATCACGAAAACTAGCAAATCACACAAAGTCTTTGGAATCGTGGAAACACTAGCACCCAAATCACACAAAGCATAGCATTCATGATCTTTAATTTAATTTTAATAGTAGGTTCCCACTCATCATAAAGTTTTCTAGGGATAGAAACTTCCAACTCAAGTTTTTCTTCATAAGATTGCATTCAAAGCATCAACAATATGTTTGGTAAAGGCTTTATTTTGACTATAAGCATGAGGAGAATTTAGCACGGATTGCAACAAGGAAATACAACCAACCAAAGAGCAATTATCATAATTAAATTCCTTGAAATCCAAAATAGTAGGTTCATTAATATTTAAAGTTTTGACTTCCTCAATCCCACTTTTAACAATTTTAGCATCAAGATCTAAAGACTCTGAATTTTTGGAACGCCTTCTAGGTAAAGGTGGATCATATTCAGTCCCATCATTATCAAGATTCATATTACAAAACAAATATTTAATAGGGCACACATCAATAAATTTTAGATCTTCATCTTTATCTTCCAAAAAAATTCCGGCTTAGCGGCCATCTTATTAACTTAGGTGGCTTGCTTATCCAAAACTTCAGATATTAACTTCTCAAGATGAGCAATCTGAGATTTCAAACCATCAAATTCTTTAGACATATCATCGAGCTCTTTATTCATATAACCCATAAAGATTTTTTGTTCTTTAATCTCATTTCTAAAGAAATTATTATGCTCAAATTGCAAGACCATAAAACTCCTGACGTTGCTTTCGATCTCTTCTAACCTTTTAAGGTGAAGATCACCAAATCTAGATAGAGCCATCGTGACAAGCAAGCAATCCAACACACAAGCAAACAAGAAACGGGCAAAAAGAGGCGAATAGAGAAAGATAGGGAGGATGGAGAGAGAGAGAGAGGGCGAATAAAACGGCAAGGGTGAAGTGGGGGAGAGGAAAATGAGAGGCAAATGGAAAATAATGTAATGCGGGAGATAAGGGTTTGTGTCGGGTACTTGGTATGTTAACTTTTGCGTAGACTCCCCGGCAACGGTGCCAGAAATGGCTCATTGCTGGGAGTCCAAATCTTGACTTGACCTTGCGTAAGCCTCGCCGACAACGGCGCCAGAAATCCTTCTTGCTACCTCTTGAGCACTGCATTGGTTTTCCCTTGAAGAGGAAAGGGTGATGCAGTAGAGCAGCGTAAGTATTTCCCTCAGTTTTTGAGAACCAAGGTACCAATCCAGTAGGAGGCCACGCACGAGTCCCTCACACCTACACAAACAAATAAACTCCTCGCAATCAACACAATAAAGGGGTTGTCAATCCCTTCACGATAACCAACGAGAGTGAGATCTGATATATATGATAAGATAATATTTTTGGTAGTTTTATGATAAAGAGAAATAAAGATGAAAGTAAAATAAATGGCAAAGGAAATAACTAAGTATTGGAAGATTAATATGATAGAAAATAGACCCGGGGGCCATAGGTTTCACTAGAGGCTTCTCTCGAAAGCATAAGTATTACGGTGGGTGAACAAATTACTGTTGAGCAATTGACAGAATTGAGCATAGTTATGAGAATATCTAGGTATGATAATGTTTATAGGCATCACGTCCGAGACAAGTAGACCGACTCCTGCCTGCATCTACTACTATTACTCCACTCATCGACCGCTATCCAGCATCATCTAGAGTATTAAGTTCATGAAAACAGAGTAACGCCTTAAGCAAGATGACATGATGTAGAGGGATAAATTCATGCAATATGATAAAAAACCATCTTGTTATCCTCGATGGCAACAATACAATACGTGCCTTGCTGCCCCTACTGTCACTGGGAAAGGACACCGCAAGATTGAACCCAAAGCTAAGCACTTCTCCCATTGCAAGAAAGATCAATCTAGTAGGCCAAACCAAACTGATAATTCGAAGAGACTTGCAAAGATAACCAATCATACATAAAAGAATTCAGAGAAGATTCAAATATGTTCATAGATAAACTTGATCATAAACCCACAATTCATCGGTCTCAACAAACACACACAAAAGAAGATTACATCGAATAGATCTCCACAAGAGAGGGGGAGAACTTTGTATTGAGATCCAAAAAGAGAGAAGAAGCCATCTAGCTAATAACTATGGACCCGTAGGCCTGAACTTTGTATCACAAGCTTTGCTATTATAGTTGGATCTTATGATGTTTCTCCCCCTCTACTCTCTTGTAATGGATTGAGTTTATCCCTTTGAAGTTATCTTATCAGATTGAG
>NW_024112156.1:0-17624 GCF_003073215.2 Triticum urartu | reverse complement strand
AAGAGAAGATGAGCATGATTGCAATGTTGTTAGTATGAATTCCTTGAATATCCATGATGCTAATGATATGCAAAGCCACAAGCTTGGGGAAGCTATGTTTGATGAAGATGATATTTTTTGTCCCCCAAGTTTTGATGAGCAAATTTATTATGATGAAAGCATGCCTCCTATCTATGATGATTATTGTGATGACATGTATGCTTTAAAGAATAATGATAACCATGAAACTTGTCATCTTGATCTTAATTTTCAATCACATGTAGTTATTTTGTTGAGTTTGCTCCACTACTATTCATGAGAAGAAATTTGCTTATGTGGAGAGTAATAAATTTTCTATGCTTGTAGATCATGAAAATGATTTATGTGATAGTTATATTGTTGAATTCATTCATGATGCTACTGAAAATTATTATGAGGGAGGAACATATGCTTGTAGGAGTTGCAATAATGTCAAGTTTCCTCTCTATGTGCTTAAAATTTTGAAGTTATGCTTGTTTTACCTTCCTATGCAAGTTGATTCTTGTTCCCATAAGTTGTTTGCTCACAAAATCCCTATGCATAGGAAGTGGGTTAGACTTAAATGTGCTAGTTATATTCGTCATGGTGCTCTCTTTATGTTTCAATTCTTATCCTTTATGTGAGCATCATTGTCATTATCATGCCTAGCTAGAGGCGTTAAACGATAGCGCTTGTTGGGAGGCAACCCAACTTTATTTTTGTTCCTTTGCTTTTTGCTCCTGTTTAGTAATAAATAATTCATCTAGCCTCTGTTTAGATGTGGTTTTATGCTTTTAATTAGTGTTTGTGCCAAGTAGAACCCTTTGGGAAGACTTGGGGAAAGTCTTGTTGAACTTGCTGTAAAAAACAGAAACTTTAGCGCTCACGAGAACTGCTGCTCATTTTTATTTGAAGAGTGATATTTAGTTAATTATTTTTGCATATGATTAATATATAAATTCCTTAGGCCCATAAAGTTATTTGAGAATTGTTTGAGTTCCAGAAGTATACGTTTGATCCAGATTACTACAGACTGTTCTGTTTTTGACAGATTCTGTTTTTCATGTGTTGTTTACTTATTTTGATGAATCTATGGCTAGTAAAATAGTTTATAAACCATGGAGAAGTTGGAATACAGTAGGTTTAACACCAATATAAATAAGGAATGAGTTCATTACAGTACCTTGAAGTGGTGATTTACTTTCTTATACTAACGGAGCTTACGAGTTTTTTGTTAAGTTTTGTGTTATGAAGTTTTCAAGTTTCGGGTAAGGATTCAATGGACTATGGAATAAGGAGTGGCAAGAGCCTAAGCTTGGGGATTTCCAAGGCAACCCCAATGTAATATTCAAGGACAACCAAGAGCCTAAGCTTGGGGATGCCCCGGAAGGCATCCTCTTTCGTCTTCGTTCATCGGTAACTTTACTTGGAGCTATATTTTTATTCACCACATGATGTGTGTTTTGCTTGGAGCATCAATTTATTTTGTTAGTTTGCTTGCTGTTTGAATAAAATACCAATATCTGAAATTATTAAATGTTAGAGAGTCTTCACATAGTTGCATAATTATTCAACTACTCATTGATCTTCACTTATATCTTTTGGAGTAGTTTGTCATTTGCTCTAGTGCTTCACTTATATCTTTTAGAGCATGGTGGTAGTTTTATTTTGAAGAAATAGATGAACTCTCATGCTTCACTTATATTATTTTGAGAGTCTTAAATAGCATGGTAATTTTCTTAAAATCCTAATATGCTAGGTATTCAAGAATAATAAAATTCTCTTATGAGTGTGTTGAATACTATGAGAAGTTTGATACTTGATGATTGTTTTGAGATATGAGGATGGTAATATTAGAGTCATGCTAGTTGAGTAGTTGTGAATTTGAGAAATACTTGTGTTGAAGTTTGTGATTCCCGTAGCATGCACGTATGGTGAACCGTTATGTGATGAAGTCGGAGCATGATTTATGTATTGATTCTCTTCCTTATGAGTGGCGGTCGGGGACGAGCGATGGTCTTTTCCTACTAATCTATCCCCCTAGGAGCACACACGTAATACTTTGCTTTGATAACTTATAGATTTTTACAATAAGTATATGAGTTCTTTATGACTAATGTTGATTCCATGTATTATACACACTCTCACCCTTCCACCTTTGCTAGCCTCTCTAATACCGCGCACCTTTCGCCGATATCATACACCTACCATATACCTTCCTCAAAACAGCCACCATACCTACCTATTATGGCATTTCCATAGCCATTCCGAGATATATTGCCATGCAACTTTCCACCATCTAGTTCATCATAACACATTCATCATTGTCATATTGCTTAGCATGATCATGTAGTTGACATAGTATTTGTGGCAAAGCCACTGTTCATAATTTTTTCATACTTGTCATGCTTGATTCATTGCATATCCTGGTACACCGCCGGAGGCATCCATGTAGAGTCATACTTTGTTTTAGAATCGAGTTGTAATCATTGAGATGTAAATAAATAGAAGTGTGATGATCATCATTCAGTAGAGCATTGTCCCAAAAAAAAGAGAAAGGCCATAAAAAATAAAGGCCAAAAAAAGAGAAAGGCCAAATAAAAAAAGAAGGGACAATGCTACTATCCTTTTTTCCACACTTGTTCTTCAAAGTAGCACCATGATATAGCACTTTTATCATTAGTTACCTTGCTGTTTTACGCTCACTTTTATCATTAGTTACCTTGCTGTTTTTATATTTTCAGATTACAAATACCTTTATCTACTATCCATATACCACTTGTATCACCCTCTCTTCGCCGAACTAGTGCACCTATACAATTTACCATTGTATTGGGTGTGTTGGGGACACAAGAGACTCTTTGTTATTTGGTTGCAGGGTTGCTTGAGAGAGACCATCTTCATCCTATGCCTCCTACGGATTGATAAACCATAGGTCATCCACTTGAGGGAAATTTGCTACTTTCCTACAAACCTCTGCACTTGGAGGCCCAACAACATCTACAAGAAGAAGGTTGTGTAGTAGACATCAAGGGTCCCGACGGACTAGCTGCGCCAATGACGCTGAGGGACACGCACCCATGTGGAAGTAGAAATCTATATTTTGGGACCTACCCTACTAGGAAAGACCTAGAGGTCCGCTCTTCAATCGGCGTGATGCACATGACGAAGAACCTTTGCATGAACCTGCTAGGCTTCTTGGGCGTGTATGGGAAGACAAAAGATACACCTGAGGCATGGGAGGACCTGCAACGTTTGCACGAAAAAGACGGCATGCCTCTGAAGCTGTATGAAGGTCCTGCCAGCTACGCTCTTACGAAAGAAGAGAAAGAAATCTTCTTTGAATGCCTGCTCAGTATGAAGGTCCCGACTGGCTTCTCGTCGAATATAAAGGGAATAATAAATATGCCAGAGAAAAAGTTCCAGAACCTAAAGTCTCATGACTGCCATGTGATTATGAGGCAACTGCTTCCGGTTGCATTGAGGGGGCTTGGACCGGAAAACGTCCGATTAGCCATTATGAAGCTATGTGCATTCCTCAATGCAATCTCTCAGAAGGTGATCGATCCAGAAATCGTACCAAGGCTAAGGAGTGATGTGGCGCAATGTCTTGTCAGTTTCGAGCTGGTGTTCCCACCATCCTTCTTCAATATCATGACGCACGTCCTAGTTCATCTAGTCGACGAGATTGTCATCCTGGGGCCCGTATTTCTACACAATATGTTCCCCTTTGAGAGGTTCATGGGAGTCCTAAAGAAATATGTCCGTAACCGCGCTAGGCCAGAAGGAAGCATCTCCATGGGCCATCAAACAGAGGATGTCATTGGGTTTTGTGTTGACTTCATTCCTGGCCTTAAGAAGATAGGTCTCCCTAAATCGCGGTATGAGGGGAGACTGACTGGAAAAGGCACGCTGGAGGGGACTCAATAATATGCAGGGACGGATATTCTTGGTCTCAAGCACACTACACAGTTCTACAGAACTCTACCTTGGTGACCCCGTATGTCGATGAACACAAGAACAGTCTGCGCTCCAAACACCCGGAGCAGTGCGACGACTGGATTACATGTGAACACATCAGGACTTTCAGCAGTTGGTTGGAAACACGTCTCAGAGGTGACAACACTGTTTGTGATGAGCTGTACTTGTTGTCCAGGGGACCATCTTTGACTGTATTGACTTACAAAGGATACGAGATAAATGGGAATACATTTTACACGATCGCCCAAGATCAAAAGAGCACCAACCAAAACAGCGGTGTCCGCTTTGATGCAGCAACCGAGAGGGGAAAGGACACATATTATGGTTACATAGTGGACATATGGGAACTTGACTACGGACATGATTTTAAGGTCCCTTTGTTTAAGTGCAAATGGGTCAATCTGTCAGGAGGCGGGGTACAGGTAGACCCACAGTACGGAATGACAACAGTGGATCTCAACAATCTTGCGTATGCAGACGAACCGTTCGTCCTAGCCAATGATGTGGCACAGGTTATCTATGTGAAGGACATGTCTACCAAACCGAGAAAAAGAAAAGATAAGGAAGCGAATACATCATACGATGAGCCAAAGCGCCACATAGTTCTTTCAGGAAAAAAGGACATCATGGGAGTGGAGGGCAAGACAGACATGTCTGAAGATTATGAAAAGTTTCATGAAATTCCTCCCTTCAAAGTCAAGGCTGACCCAAGCATCCTGATAAACGATGAAGATTATCCATGGTTACGGCGCAATAAGCAAATGACACAAGCGAAGAAAAAGTGAAGACTTTCTCCCGCAACTATTATGATGATACCATGCAACTTTGTAACAGACGAGTATGATACATTGTCCGTTTTGTACATGCACATGCCTATGTGGGTGAAATTATGATACCATGCCAACTTTCAACTTTTTCAGAGTTTATTTGAAATGCTTTAATGTCTTATGTCAGCCCTCGTAATACCATTATTCAAATTTTAACAATTCAAATTTTAAAACTAATGGCACTAATAGAAAGTTTATAATTTTTTCTAAAACTAATGGCACTAACAGAAAGTTTATAATTTTTCTGACCTAAAAGCAAAAAAGAATTAAAAAATAAAGCAAAAAACAAAAGAAAATAAATAATGCAAAAAACAAAACAAAACTGGAAAAAACTATTTTATAGTAAAGTTAATCACAAACTTGTGAATTCACACAAATATCAAAGAATTCAAATTTTAACTATTCAAATTTGAAAACTAATGGCACTAACAGAAAGTTTATAATTTTGGTGACCTAAAAGCAAAAAGAATTAAAAAAGCAAAAAACAAAAGAAAATAAATAATGCAAAAAACAAAACAAAAAAACTGGAAAAAGTAAAGTTAATCACAAACTTGTGATTCACACAAATTTCAAAGAATTCAAATTTTAACTATTCAATTTTGAAAACTAATGGCACTAACAAAAAGTTTTTAATTTTTCTAGAACTAATGGCACTAACAGAAAGTTTATAATTTTGCTGACCTAAAAGCAAAAAGAATTAAAAAAAGCAAAAAAAAAGAAAATAAATAATGCAAAAAACAAAACAAAAAAATGGAAAAAGCTATTTTTATAGTAAAGTTAATCACAAACTTGTGATTCACACAAATTTCAAAGAATTCAAATTTGAAAACTAATGGCACTAACAGAAAGTTTACAATTTTTCTGACCTAAAAGCAAAAAAGAATTAAAAAATAAAGCAAGAAACAAAAGAAAATAAATAATGCAAAAAACAAAACAAAAAACTGGAAAAAATAAAAAACTGCCACCTATTGGGCCACCACGACCTGAATACGACTAGAAACCCAACCTGGGCCAGGATTCAGGCCCACAGAAGGCCCAATAGGCCCACAGACAGCATAGTGTGAGATTAGGCCCGTAAGCCTGCATTTGAGAGGAGCTCGAGAGGGCAGCTGCAGTGGGGCTTATAAACCACTCCGAGCCCCTCTCAACTAGCGAGGTGGGACTAAACTTTTGGCCGCGGGCAGCGCAAGGCCTTTGGTCCCGGTTGGTACCACCAACCGGGACTAAAGGGGGCATTGGTCCCAGTTCGTGGCACCAACCGGGACCAATGCTCCTCGCCCCTGGCCCATGACCATTAGTCCCGGTTTGTGCCACAAACCGGGACTAAACGGTTGGTCCTCGTTGCGGGCAGAGTTTAGTCCCACCTCGCCAACCGAAGGGGGCTCACATCGGTTTATAAGCCCTTCCCTCTCTGCCTTGTTGAGCTCCTCTCAAAGTTAAAATAGATGCCCTTATAGAGAAAAGTTTAACCTAAATTCAGAGTGAATTTCTCTGAAATTCATAGAAATTTACTATGAATTTAGGTTGAATTTTCTCTATAAGCGCATCTATTCTCATTTTTTAGTAAGTTATCACAAACTTGTGATTCAAACAATTTTCAAAGAATTCAAATTTTAACTATTCAAATTTGAAAAGTAATGGCACTAACAGAAAAGTTTATAATTTTTCTAAAACTAATGACACTAACAGAAAGTTTATAATTTTGCTAACCTAAAAGCAAAAAGAATTAAAAACTAAAGCAAAAAACAAAAGAAAATAAATAATGCAAAAAACAAAACAAAAAAATAGAAAAAACTATTTTTATAGTAAAGTTAATCACAAACTTGTGATTCACACAAATTTCAAACAATTCAAATTTTAACTATTCAAATTTGAAAACTAATGGCACTAACAGAAAGTTTATAATTTTGCTGACCTAAAAGCAAAAAGAATAAAAAAATAAAGCAAGAAACAAAAGAAAATAAATAATGCAAAAAACAAAACAAAAAAACTGGAAAAAATATAAAAAACTGCCACCTATTGGGCCACCACGGCCTGAATACGACTAGAAACCCAACCTGGGCCAGGATTCAGGCCCGCAGAAGGCTCAATAGGCCCACAGACAGCATAGTGTAAGATCAGGCCCGTAAGCCTGCATTTGAGAGGAGCTCGAGAGGGCAGCCGCAGTGGGGCTTATAAACCACTCTCGAGCTCTCTCAGCTAGCGAGGTGGTACTAAACTTTTGACGCGGGGCAGCACAAGGCCTTTGGTCCCGGTTGGTGCCACCAACCGGGACTAATGCTTGGACCGCTTCCCGCCCTTTGGGCTGCTGAATAAGACCTTTGGTCCCGGTTGTTGGCACCAACCGGGACTAAAGGGGGAATTAGTCCCGGTTGAAACGGTAAAGCTTGGACTATAAAACACTTGTGAAATTTTTTAGTTTCTCATCGCCAGTTGCCACCCCCATCCCACCGACGACGCCTGAGTCATCGACGCCGTCAGGCTGCTCCACCCTTGCCGTCTACGCCGCCGCCGCCAACGCCGTCGCCTCCCGAGCCCGCGTCGTCCTCGTCATCGGCATCGCTGAGCCCGCCGTCCTCGTCGTCCCCGTCGCACCCGTGCCTCCCCGAGCCACCCTCCTCGTCCCTGTGCCCCCGTGCCGTCCCCAAGACCGCACCGTCCCGTCACCGGCGTGCCGCCCCGAGCCCGCCGTCCTCGTCGCCGGACTCCTGCCATCGCCGCCCCCCTCGAAGTGAGCCCCCCCACTTTCCCATGGTCCCGATCGAGTGCGGCCCTTGCTCTCTGCCCCTGCTCCATGGTCGTCGCCGGCCCCGACGCATTGAAGAGCAGAAGGAGAGGAGAAGAGAGGAGAGGAGAAGGAGTGGAGCAGCAGCAAACTTTTCTGAAATTTCTGAATTTTTTTTACAGATATGAACAGTGCATATAGAGGGTGTTTGATCAAATGCTAGATGGCTTTGGGAATTTTTAGGATTTATGATATTTTTTGTGGTGAGGTACTGATGCAAGACAAAGGTGATGGCAAAATTTCAGAATTTTTTTGATTGGTTTAGCATAGGTTTTCAGCAAGGAATTTGAATCTGGTTCAAATTTCATTTGAATGAAATTTAAAAAAATTAAACTATGGATCAGAAGGTTTTTGGTGAAATGGAGTGTGGGTACTGTCATGAAGTTGGAGTAATTTTTGTGGTTGTAAAAGAGTTAGGAAAATTTAGAATGTGCTAAATATGTCAAATGTTTTTTTGTTCATAGAAAGTTTTTTGTTCATAGAAATTTTTTTGTTCATATACAGAAAGTTTTTATATATGACTATGGATATATGAGCAATGATGATCCATGGATGTATGCATTGATATATATATATTTATATATTTTATATATATGAGAAACGGTGTTCATAGAATATTTACCAAGTATATATGTATTTTTGTTCATAGCATTTTTTCCATTTATATATGTATGTGGCTATAGATGGATATATATATATATATATATATATATATATATATATAGGAAAATGGTTGTGTACTCCTGGGAGTACGTACTCCCGCTCCTCATATACCACATAGATGAATCTTTTATATCTTTTTATTATTATTAATATACTTCATTAGTAATTATTAGATACCCCAAAATTAGTTTCATGAAAAAAAATCATGTGAGTCTATGTATTTTTAAATATTTACGTATATACTGATGTGTTTGTACGTGAAAAGGTATATTACAAAAAGTACGTCGCAGATGATATTTTTTCAACTAAACTCATATTGGGGTATCTTAGAATATTTAATGAAGTATATTGAGAATAATAAAGAGGTATAATTAATGCGTATATGAGGTATATTGAGGATGGGAGTACATACTCTCAAGAGTACGGAAGAGGAGTATATATATATATATGAGAAATGATGATCCATGGAAACGTTTTATATATGTAAAAGTTACATTTTTAGAAAAGTTTTTATATATCTAGCTAGGAAAGGAAGAAGAAGAAAAATAATGAGAGGAAGAAAGGAAAATAAGAAGAGGAAGAAAGGAGAAGAAGAGGAGAGGAAGAAGAGGAGAAATAAATAAGAAGAAAAAAAGAAGAAAAAGAAGAGGAGTAGAAGAAAGGAATAGAGAAGAAGAAGAAAGGAATAGAGGAGAAGAAGAGAAAATAGAATATTATATTTTCTTTTCTTATCCTCTATTTCTTTCTTCTTCTCCTCTTTTTTTTTGTTCTTTTTTTCTTCGATCTTCTCCTCTATTAATATCTTCTTCTCCTATTTTTATTTCTTCTTCATCTTCTTATTTTTTATCGGTTATGTCATTGTTGATATACCCCGTGTCCCGATAACTTCAACACGAGGGGGGTGGGTTCGACCTACCCCCTCCCCGATAATATTATTTTCCCATGTATGTATGCAAAAGTTACATTTTTAGAAAAGTTTTATATATCTAGCTAGGAAAGGAAGATGAAGAAGAAAAAGAATGAGAGGAAAAAGGAAAATAAGAAGAGGAAGAAAGGAGAAGAAGAGGAGAGGAAGAAGAGGAGAAATAAATAAGAAGAAGAAAAAAGAAGAAAAAGAAGAGGAGAAGAAGAAAAAAATAGAATATTCTATTTTCTCTTCTTCTCCTCTATTTCTTTCTTCTTCTTCTCTTTTTTTCTTCTTCTTTTTTTTTCTTCAATCTTCTCCTCTATTAATATCTTCTTCTCCTCTTTTTATTTCTTCTTCGTCTTTTTTTATATCGGATATGTCGTTGTCGATATACTCCGTGTCCTGATAACTTCAACACGAGGGGGGGGGGAGTTCGACCTACCCCCTCCCCGATAACTTATACCACGGGAGCACCCCCCGGCCCTCTCGCTCGACCAAAACTCTCGAGGACACCCAAACCCTAGAAAAAAAATGATGTCGGTCTCCTACCCCCTCCCGCCGCGCCCCTACCCTTGAAGCGTTGCCGAGGCCACCCCAAACCCGGAATAAGCTAGGTCTACGTTTGCCACTAATATATCCACATGTTGTCATGTTTGTGTAATAATTGCCATGTTGTAATATTTGCAGAAACAATGGGGTTCAGACGAGACGAGGAACAAGAACAGGTGTTGGGGGACATAATCTTAGCCGAAGGTGATGTCATGTCGTATCTTAACAACAATGATGGTCTGGAAGCAGAACATGGTGAAGAAGAAGCAGGCTACGGTGATCGAAGAATGGAGGAGGAAACACATGATTATGATGGCTCCGGTGACCCAATGCTGGTGCAAGAAGGAGCCCGTGGTGACGGCTCCGGTGACCGAACAGAGTCCGGCCAGGTAAATAAATTAGTTAAGCCTGTGATGACTAGCTAATTGATGCATTCATTGTTTTGGTATGTACACATATTAATTAACTCTTGTCTAATTCTTCTTTTTTCTAGCCCTCTGGATCGAGCACAACTTCGGTAAAGAGACGAGGCCTGAAGAAAAAGTTGCGCTCGGATGAAAGGTTTGAGATCACAGAAATCGCGCGCGATGGCATGCCGATTGAACCCATCCGGACAAAGGAAGCATTTTCTGCTCAGTGCGGGGTTCTTGTTAGGGACAAGATCCCGATCAGCATCCAGCAATGGTATAAGCCTAAGAACGAAGACCCTGAGGTGTCTTATGTCAATGATATGCACAAAGATGATCTTTGGACTGAGCTGAAGGCAAATTTCACCCTACTGCCAGAGGAGGATCCGGAGAAGCCAGTTAAAGAGCAATTAATCAAGTCTCATGCTCTTAATAAGATGGCAGAGCTATTCAGGAGGTGGAAGAATGAGCTGAAAACGTTTGTCGACAATGAAGAGACACCAGACTTCGTCGGCAGATATGAGAAGATCAGAGATCACTGGACCACATTTGTGGCATACAAGACATCGGAAAAGAGTAAGAAGATGTCGGCGACAAACAAGAAAAATGTGGGGAACGTAGTAATTTCAAAAAATTCCTACGCACACAAGATCATGGTGATGCATAGCAACGAGAGGGGAGAGTGTTGTCCACGTTACCCTCGTAGACGGAAAGCGGGAAGCCCTAGCACTAACACGGTTGAATGTAGTCGTACGTCTCACGGCCCGACCGATCAAGCATCCAACTACGACACCTCCGAGTTTTAGCACACGTTCAGCTCGAAGATGATCCCCAGACTCCGATGCCAGAATGTTAGGGAAGAGTTCGTCAGCACGTCGGCGTGGTGACGATCTTGATGTTCTACTGTCGCAGGGCTTCGCCTAAGCACCGACTACAATATTATCGAGGACTATGGTGGAGGGGGGCATCGCACACGGCTAAGAGATCAATGATCAACTGTTGTGTCTGGGGTGCCCCCCTGCCCCTGTATATAAAGGAGCAAGGGGGAGGAGGTGCGGCCAGGCAAGGGGCGCGCCAGGAGGAGTCCTACTCCTCCTGGGAGTAGGACTCCCCCCTTTCCATGTTGGACTAGGACTTGGGGGGGAAGGAGGAGGAGGGGAAAAGGAAAGGGGGGGGCGCCGACCCCCCTCCTTGTCCAATTCGGACTGGGGGGGAAGGGGCGCGCGGCTGCCCCTTGGCCTCCTCTCCACTTCCTCCACTAGGCCCATTAAGGCCCATTAGGTTACCGGGGGGTTCCGGTAACCTCCCGGTACTCCGGTAAAATGCCGATTTCACCCGGAACACTTCCGATGTCCAAACATAGGCTTCCAATATATCAATCTTTATGTCTCGACCATTTCGAGACTCCTCGTCATGTCCGTGATCATATCCGGGACTCCGAACAACCTTCGGTACATCAAATATATAAACTCATAATGAATAACTGTCATCGTAACGTTAAGCGTGCGGACCCTACGGGTTCGAGAACAATGTAGACATGACCGAGACACGTCTCCGGTCAATAACCAATAGCGGAACCTGGATGCTCATATTGGCTCCTACATATTCTACGAAGATCTTTATCGGTCAGACCGCATAACAACATACGTTGTTCCCTTTGTCATCGGTATGTTACTTGCCCGAGATTCGATCGTCGGTATCTCAATACCTCGTTCAATCTAGTTATCGGCAAGTCTCTTTACTCGTTCCTTAATACATCATCCCGCAACTAACTCATTAGTTGCAATGCTTGCAAGGCTTAAGTGATGTGCATTACCGAGAGGGCCCAGAGATACCTCTCCGACAGTCGGAGTGACAAATCCTAATTTCAAAATACGCCAACCCAACAAGTACCTTCGGAGACACCTGTAGAGCACCTTTATAATCACCCAATTATGTTGTGACGTTTGGTAGCACACAAAGTGTTCCTCCGGCAAACGGGAGTTGCATAATCTCATAGTCATAGGAACATGTATAAGTTATGAAGAAAGCAATAGCAACAAACCAAATGATCAAGTGCTAAGCTTATGGAATGGGCCAAGTCAATCACATCATTCTCCTAATGATGTGATCCTGCTAATCAAATGACAACTCATGTCTATGGCTAGGAAACATAACCATCTTCGATCAACGAGCTAGTCAAGTAGAGGCATACTAGTGACACTCTGTTTGTCTATGTATTCACACATGTATTATGTTTCCGGTTAATACAATTCTAGCATGAATAATAAACATTTATCATGATATAAGGAAATAAATAATAACTTTATTATTGCCTCTAGGGCATATTTCCTTCAGTCTCCCACTTGCACTAGAGTCAATAATCTAGATTACACAGTAATGATTCTAACACCCATGGAGCCTTGGTGCTGATCATGTTTTGCTCGTGGAAGAGGCTTAGTCAGCGGGTCTGCAACATTCAGATCCGCATGTATCTTGCAAATTTCTATGTCTCCCACTTGGACTAAATCCCGAATGGAATTGAAGCGTTCTTGATGTGCTTGGTTCTCTTGTGAAATCTGGATTCCTTTGCCAAGGCAATTGCACCAGTATTGTCACTAAAGATTTTCATTGGACCCGATGCACTAGGTACGACACCTAGATCGGATATGAACTCCTCATCCAGACTCCTTCATTTGCTGCTTCCGAAGCAGCTATGTATTCCGCTTCACATGTAGATCCCGCCACGACGCTTTGTTTAGAACTGCACCAACTGACAGCTCCACCGTTTAATGTAAACACGTATCCGGTTTGCGATTTAGAATCGTCCGGATCAGTGTCAAAGCTTGCATCAACGTAACCATTTACGATGAGCTCTTTGTCACCTCCATATACGAGAAACATATCCTTAGTCCTTTTCAGGTATTTCAGGATGTTCTTGACCGCTGTCCAGTGATCCACTCCTGGATTACTTTGGTACCTCCCTGCTAGACTTATAGCAAGGCACACATCAGGTCTGGTACACAGCATTGCATACATGATAGAGCCTATGGCTGAAGCATAGGGAACATCTTTCATTTTCTCTCTATCTTCTGCAGTGGTCGGGCATTGAGTCTTACTCAACTTCACACCTTGTAACACAGGCAAGAACCCTTTCTTTGCTTGATCCATTTTGAACTTCTTCAAAACTTTGTCAAGGTATGTGCTTTGTGAAAGTCCAATTAAGCGTCTTGATCTATCTCTATAGATCTTAATGCCCAATATGTAAGCAGCTTCACCGAGGTCTTTCATTGAAAAACTCTTATTCAAGTATCCCTTTATGCTATCCAGAAATTCTATATCATTTCCAATCAATGTCATCCACATATAATATCAGAAATGCTACAGAGCTCCCACTCACTTTCTTGTAAATACAGGCTTCTCCAAAAGTCTATACAAAACCAAATGCTTTGATCACACTATCAAAGCGTTTATTCCAACTCCGAGAGGCTTGCACCAGTCCATAAATGGATCGCTGGAGCTTGCACACTTTGTTAGCTCCCTTTGGATCGACAAAACCTTCTGGCTGCATCATATACAACTCTTCTTCCAGAAATCCATTCAGGAATGCAGTTTTAACATCCATTTGCCAAATTTCATAATCATAAAATGCGGCAATTGCTAACATGATTCGGACAGACTTAAGCATCGCTACGGGTGAGAAGGTCTCATCGTAGTCAATCCCTTGAACTTGTCGAAAACCTTTTGCAACAAGTCGAGCTTTGTAGACAGTAACATTACCGTCAGCGTCAGTCTTCTTCTTGAAGATCCATTTATTCTCAATTGCTTGCCGATCATCGGGCAAGTCAACCAAAGTCCATACTTTGTTCTCATACATGGATCCCATCTCAGATTTCATGGCTTCTAGCCATTTTGCGGAATCTGGGCTCACCATCGCTTCTTCATAGTTCGTAGGTTCATCATGATCTAGTAGCATGACTTCCAGAACAGGATTACCGTACCACTCTGGTGCGGATCTTATTCTGGTTGATCTACGAGGTTCGGTAGTAACTTGATCTGAAGTTTCATGATCATCATCATTAGCTTCCTCACTAATTGGTGTAGGTGTCACAGAAACGGTTTCTGTGATGTACTACTTTCCAATAAGGGAGCAGGTACAGTTACTCATCAAGTTCTACTTTCCTCCCACTCACTTCTTTCGATAGAAACTCCTTCTCTAGAAAGGATCCATTCTTAGCAATGAAAGTCTTGCCTTCGGATCTGTGATAGAAGGTGTACCCAACAGTCTCCTTTGGGTATCCTATGAAGACACATTTCTCCGATTTGGGTTCGAGCTTATCAGGTTGAAGCTTTTTCACATAAGCATCGCAGCCCCAAACTTTCAGAAACGACAACTTTGGTTTCTTGCCAAACCATAGTTCATAAGGCGTCGTCTCAACGGATTTTGATGGTGCCCTATTTAACGTGAATGCGGCCGTCTCTAAAGCATAACCCCAAAACGATAGCGGTAAATCAGTAAGAGACATCATAGATCGCACCATATCTAGTAAAGTACGATTACGACGTTCGACACACCATTACGCTGTGGTGTTCCGGGTGGCGTGAGTTGCGAAACTATTCGCATTGTTTCAAATGTAGACCAAACTCGTAACTCAAATATTCTCCTCCACGATCAGATCGTAGAAACTTTATTTTCTTGTTACGATGATTTTCAACTTCACTCTGAAATTCTTTACTTTTCAAATGTCAGACTTGTATGTTTGTTGGGGATCGTAGCAGAAATTTAAAATTTTCTACGCATCACCAAGATCAATCTATGGAGTAATCTAGCAACGAAGGGGAGGAGAGTGCATCTACATACCCTTGTAGATCGCTAAGCGGAAGCGTTCAAGTGAACGGGGTTGATGGAGTCGTACTCGTCGTGATCCAAATCACCGATGATCCTAGCGCCGAACGGACGGCACCTCCGCGTTCAACACACGTACGGAGCGGAGACGTCTCCCGCGCCTTGATCCAGCAAGGAGGGGGAGAGGTTGAGGAAGAGCTCCAGCAGCACGACGGCGTGGTGGTGGATGGAGTGGCAGTTCTCGGCAGGGCTTCGCCAAGCTCACGCGAGGAGGAGAGGTATTGGAGGGGAGGGGCTGCGCCAGGTTCAAGGGTGTGGCCCTGCCCTCCCACCCCTCCACTATTTATAGGTGGGGAGAGAGGGGGCCGGCCCCCTAGATCCCATCTAGGGTTGGGGGCGGCGGCCAAGGGGGGGAGGAGTGCCTCCCAAGTCAAGTGGAGGCCCTCCCCCTTAGGGTTTCCCCTCTCCCATGCGCATGGGCCTTGGGGGGGCTGGTGCCCTTGGCCCATTAAGGTTAGGGCGCCCCCCTACAGCCCATGCTGCTGTATTGGACGTGGTGGAACATTTTCCGGACCTCCGGACCCCTCCGGAATCCTCCGGAACCTTCCGGAAGCTTCCCGGTACAATACCGGAAAAAACCGAACTTTTCCCGGAACCCGACACAACTTTCCATATATAAATCTTTACCTCCGGACCATTCCGGAACTCCTCATGACGTCCGGGATCTCATCCGGGACTCCGAACAACATTCGGTAATCACATACAAGTCTTCCTAATAACCCTAGCGTCATCGAACCTTAAGTGTGTAGACCCTACGGGTTCGGGAACCATGCAGACATGACCGAGACAACTCTTCGGCCAATAACCAACAGCGGGATCTAGTGATGTGGCGCTGCCAATATATATTGTTACTCACAAGACTGTGTATTTTCGGTTCAAAGAGAAAGACCAGAGGCAAGCTAGCACCTTGAAATGCAAGGCTAAATTAGCTACACATGCAAGTGGGCCTAGCCAAATATTAACCAGAAGCTACCAACCTAGAGAATTACGTGAAGGGTTGTTTGGTTTTGTTAGGAACAAGTCTTGTTGCTTCCCGTGGACATCCATCTACCTTTTATTCAAACGGCAAGTGATCAAGATCAGGATTTGGTTTATCTTTTTACCACGAAAGGAAATAAAAGGTAGGTCCAGAGATTTTCTACCATGGAGATTTTTGTGCTTGAAGGAAACTGGATGGGGCCCACCAAGAGAGACCAACGTGAATAGAGTCCAGATTTTATATAGCAACTTCTATGGCCGGTCTCAACTTGTCATTCGTTTGTTTAGTTCAAGTCATTTTTTTCAGTCGTGTTAGGTACGTGTGCAAGTCATGTAAGGCTATAAATAGTCAAGTATAGCCGATGTAAAAATTAGGTTATTTTCTTCGGTTTAGACAACATGTGTATCGACTATTAAACGGCCCTCTTTGGGTGTCGTCGTTATCTATTTTGTGTGAATTTTCTACGTGAAAGTTGCACTTGGCTCGAGGTCTGTCATCATCGACGGGTTGCGCGCTGGTTACGTCTACTACGGCGGGAGGTTCCTCGTGTGCTGGGGGATTGTTCGTTGGTCGTCGTCACCCCTACTTCAGGTTACGCGTACTGCTCGTGTAATTGGGGGTATTTTTTATCGGTGGATCTGGAGGAGTTCGTTGCATCGTGAAAGATCGGGACAAATCATCGGCATGCCTGAAGTCGTGCTCACATCATCTAGATACCCATGTTGGCTCCCACATGTTCCACGATGATCTCATCGGATGAACACGATGTCGAGGATTATCAATCCCGTATACAATTCCCTTTGTCAGCGGTATGTACTTGCCCGAGATTCGATCGTCGGTATCCCGATACCTTGTTCAATCTCGTTACCGGCAAGTCTCTTTACTCGTTCCGTAACACATCATCCCGTGATCAACTCCTTGGTCACATTGTGCACATTATGATGATGTCCTACCGAGTGGGCCCAGAGATACCTCTCCGTTTACACGGAGTGACAAATCCCAGTCTCGATTCGTGCCAACCCAACAGACACTTTCGGAGATACCTGTAGTGAACCTTTATAGCCACCCAGTTACGTTGTGACGTTTGTCACACCCAAAGAACTCCTACGGTATCCGGGAGTTGCACAATCTCATGGTCTAAGGAAATGATACTTGACAATAGAAGAGCTTTAGCATACGAACTACACGATCTTTGTGCTAGGCTTATGATGGGGTCTTGTCCATCACATCATTCTCCTAATGATGTGATCCCATTATCAACGACATCCAATGTCCATGGTCAGGAAACCGTAACCATCTATTGATCAACGAGCTAGTCAACTAGAGGCTTACTAGGGGACATGGTTTTGCGTCTATGTATCCACATGTATCTGAGTTTCCTATCAATACAATTCTAGCATGGATAATAAACGATTATCATGAACAAGGAAATATAATAATAACCAATTTATTATTGCCTCTAGGGCATATTTCCAACAGTCTCCCACTTGCACTAGAGTCAATAATCTAGTTCACATCGCCATGTGATTAACACTCACAGGTCACATCGCCATGTGACCAACATCCAAGAGTCTACTAGACTCAATGATCTAGTTCACATCACTATGTGATAAACACTCAAAGAGTTCTGGGTTTGATCATGTT
>NW_024112155.1:0-9582 GCF_003073215.2 Triticum urartu | reverse complement strand
CATTTCTGCGCCGTTGCCGGGGAGGTCTACGCAAAAGTCAACATACCAAGTACCCATCACAACCCTTATCTCCCGCATTACATTATTTGCCATTTGCCTCTCGTTTTCCTCTCCCCCACTTCACCCTTGCCGTTTTATTCGCCCCTCTCTCTCTATCCTCCCTCTCTTTCTCTATTTGCCTCTTTTTGCCGCTTGCTTTTTGTTTGCTTGTGTGTTGGATTGCTTGCTTGTCACGATGGCTCAAGATAACACTAAATTGTGTGACTTTACCAATACCAACAACAATGATTTTATTAGCACTCCGATTGCTCCTCTTACCGATGCTGAATCTTGTGAAATTAATGTCTGCTTTGCTGAATCTTGTCATGAAAGATCCGTTTTCCGGCCTTCCTAGTGAAGATGCCGCTACCCATCTAAATAGCTTCATTGATTTGTGTGATATGCAAAGAAGAAAGATGTGGATAATGATATTGTTAAATTGAAGCTATTTCCTTTTTCGCTTAGAGATCGTGCTAAAGCTTGGTTTTCGTCTTTGCCTAAAAATAGTATTGATTCTTGGAACAAGTGCAAAGATGCTTTTATCTCTAAGTATTTTCCTCCCGCTAAGATCATCTCTCTTAGAAACGATATTATGAATTTTAAGCAACTTGATCATGAACATGTTGCACAAGCTTGGGAGAGAATGAAATTAATGATACGTAATTGCCCTACTCATGGTTTGAATTTGTGGATGATTATACAAAAATTTTATGCCGGATTGAATTTTGCTTCTAGAAATCTTTTAGATTCGGCCGCGGGAGGCACTTTTATGGAAATCACTTTAGGAGAAGCTACTAAACTCCTAGATAATATTATGGTTAATTATTCTCAATGGCATACTGAAAGATCTACTAATAAAAAGGTGCATGCGATAGAAGAAATTAATGTTTTGAGTGGAAAGATGGATGAACTTATGAAATTATTTGCTAGTAAAAGTGTTTCTTCTGATCCTAATGATATGCCTTTGTCTACTTTGATTGATAATAATAATGAATCGATGGATGTGAATTTTGTTGGTAGGAACTATTTTGGTAACAACGCGTATAGAGGAAATTTTAATCCTAGGCCTTATCCTAGTAATTCCTCTAATAATTATGGTAATTCCTACAACAATTCTTATGGAAATTATAATAATATGCCCTCTGATTTTGATTCTAATATTAAAGAATTTATTACTTCGCAAAAGAATTTCAATGCTTTGATTGAAGAAAAATTGCTTAAGATTGATGAGTTGGCTAGGAACGTTGATAGAATTTCTCTTGATGTTGATTCTTTGAAACTTAGATCTATTCCACCTAAGCATGATATCAATGAGTCTCTCAAAGCCATGAGAATTTCCATTGATGAGTGCAAAGAAAGAACCGCTAGGATGCGTGCTAAGAAAGATTCCTTTATAAAAGCGTGTTCTTCTAGTTACCATGATAATAAAGATGAAGATCTAAAAGTTATTGATGTGTCCCCTATTAAATCTTTGTTTTGCAATATGAATCTTGATAATGATGGGACTGAATATGATCCACCTTTACCTAG
The DNA here is from genome assembly GCF_003073215.2 of Triticum urartu. Lineage (NCBI taxonomy): Eukaryota > Viridiplantae > Streptophyta > Magnoliopsida > Poales > Poaceae > Triticum > Triticum urartu. Next base: position 8,013 of record NW_024112155.1, on the reverse strand, counting down.
AAGGCGTTCCAAAAATTCGGAGTTTTTAGATCTTGATGCTAAATTTGATAAAAGTGGGATTGAAGAGATCAAAACTCTAGATGTTAATGAACCTACTATTTTGGATTTCAAGGAATTTAATTATGAAAATTGCCTTGATTGATTGTATTTCCTTGTTGCAATCCGTGCTAAATTCTCCTCATGCTTATAGTCAAAATAAAGCGTTTACTAAACATATCGTTGATGCCTTGATGCAATCTTATGAAGAAAAACTTGGTTGGAAGTTTCTATCCCTAGAAAACTTTATGATGAGTGGGAACCAACTATTAAAATTAAGATTAAAGATCATGAGTTCTATGCTTTATGTGATTTGGGTGCTAGTGTTTCCACGATTCCAAAGACTTTGTGTGATTTGTTAGGTTTCCGTGATTTTGATGATTGCTCTTTAAACTTGCACCTTGCGGATTCCACTATTAAGAAACCAATGGGAAGAATCAATGATGTTCTTATTGTCGCAAATAGGAATTATGTGCCCGTAGATTTTATTGTTCTTGACATAGATTGCAATCCTTCATGTCCTATTATCCTTGGTAGACCTTTCCTTAGAACGATTGGTGCAATTATTGATATGAAGGAAGGAAATATAGATTCCAATTTCCGTTAAGGAAAGTGTCGGTGTCAAAACTGGCGGATCTCGGGTAGGAGGTCCCGAACTGTGCGTCTAAGGCGGATGGTAATAGGAGGCGGGGGACACGATGTTTACCCAGGTTCGGGCCCTCTCGATGGAGGTAATACCCTACTTCCTGCTTGATTGATCTTGATGATATGAGTATTACAATAGTTGATCTACCACGAGATCGTAGAGGCTAAACCCTAGAAGCTAGCCTATGATTATGATTGTTGTATATGTTTCGACTAGCCTGGCCCTGGTTTATATAATGCACCAGAGGCCTAGGATAACAAGAGTCCTAGATGAATACGCCGGTGGGGGAGTAGTCCTTTTCTTGACCACCAAGTCTTGTGGAATCTTCCTTGTATGCGGCAGCTGTCCGAACTGGCCCATGAGTGTACGGCCATGGGGGTCCTCGGCCCAATCTAACTGACCAAGAGAGATGACGTGGTGAGTACCCCCTAGTCCAGGACACCGTCAGTAGCCCCCTGAACCAGTCTTCAAGTTGGGGACGCTCCTCAATTCTTCTGAATTGTTCTTTGTCTTCGGTCGTCGGTTGATGTCTACTACACAACCTCTTCTTGTAGACGTTGTTGGGGCCTCCAAGTGCAGAGGTTTGTAGGACAGTAGCAAATTTCCTTCAAGTGGATGACCTGAGGTTTATCAATCCGTAGGAGGCGTAGGATGAAGATGGTCTCTCTCAAGAAACCTTGCAACCAAATAACAAAGAGTCTCTTGTGTCCCCAACACACCCAATACAATGGTAAATTGTATAGGTGCACTAGTTCGGCGAAGAGATGGTGATACAAGTGGTATATGGATGAGTAGATATAGTATTTGTAATCTGAAAATTATAAAAACAGCAAGGTAGCAAGTGATAAAAGTGAGCGTAAACGGTATTGCAATGTGGAAATAAGGCCTAGGGTTCATACTTTCACTAGTGTAAGTCCTCTCAACAATACTAACATAATTGGATCATAAAATATCCCTCAACATGCAACAAAGAGTCACTCCAAAGTCACTAATAGCGGAGAACGAACGAAGAGATTATGGTAGGGTACGAAACCACCTCAAAGTTATTCTTTCCAATCAATCCGTTGGGCTATTCCTATAAGTGTCACAAACAGCCCTGGAGTTCGTACTAGAATAACACCTTAAGACACAAATCAATCAAACCCTAATGTCACCTAGATACTCCAATGTCACCTCAAGTATCCGTGGGTATGATTATACGATATGCATCACACAATCTCAGATTCATCTATTCAACCAACACAAAGGACTCAAAGAGTGCCCCAAAGTTTCTACCGGAGAATCACGACGAAAACGTGTGCCAACCCCTATGCATAGGTTCATGTCACCGCAAGTTGGTCACCTTAACATACATCAAGTGGCACTGCGTGGTATCCCATTGTCACCACAGATATCCATGCAAGACATACATCAAGTGTTCTCAACTACTAGGGAAAAGCCTATACACAGAATTTTACCAGTAGCGCTGTACAAAATCAAGCGCTGCTGCTACTTAGTAGCAGCGCGCGTAAATAAACCGCGCTACTGCTATGACTTTAGCAGTAGCGCGTACTAGCGAAAAGCGCTGCTGCTACGTTTGAACTGGGCGCACATGGCTAGCCCAACCTAGCAGTAGCGCGTATAATGGCCCAGCGCTACTGCTAATCTCCTTAGCTGCAGCGCGCTTACGTGTAAAGCGCTGCTGCTAACGGAAATAAAATAAAGTGAAAAAAGGGGAAAAAGGAGAAAGTAATAGCAGTAGCGGGTTTCAGTAAACGTGCTATAGCTAACTTAGCTATAGCGTGTTTCCGGAAACGCGCTACCGTTACGTTTCACTTAAACAGCGGTTTCCCCCCACCCCGCCCCCGGCCACCAATTCTTCCCCAAATCGTCCCTCGCCCTCGCCGCTGTCTCCTCACCGCCGTCGCCCGAGGCCGCCCTCAGCCTCACAGCCGACACCCAAGGCCGCCCTCCACGTTACCGTCGGCGCCCTCCACCTCACCGCCGCCCGAGCCCGCCCAGGACCGCCCTTGCCCGTGCCGGAGCCCGCCCTGTCCGCCCCTGCCTCCGTCACCGAGCACCTCCCCGCCACCGTCTCTCCCCTCTCTGTAAGTTCCCCACCCCTCCCCCTCACTCATCTCTCTCTGTATTTAGAGAAAAAATTAGATGTTTATTAGATGTTTTTCAGTTAGGGCACTAGAGTTTTGCTAGGTTAATTAGGTTAGTAGTGCTGCTAGTAGTATTGGTACAGTAGGTTAATTAGGTGATGTTAAATGAATAACCTAAATGAATGAAATTAGTAGTTAACTGAATTTTTTTCCTTTCATAATTATAGAGCACTAAAGTTAACTGAATTTTGTTCTATTAGTAGTTAAATGAATTTTCTTCTACACTTTGTTTTTGAATTAGCTTGCGAAATTTGGACATGTGGTTGCTCGTGTATATTTGGACACTGTTTGCAGGGAATGATGCTTAGTGGCCTATGTTTTGCCGGAATGTTGATTCATTTCTTTTCCGGCAAATTTCAGGTTCTCGATTTGTCCACTTTTTAGCAAAGCTCATGCCGAAATTTTCCGTGAATTTCGGCATGACTTGTGCTACAAACTAGGACATATCGAGTGCCCGTGATTTGCCGCACCAGGAAGGAGTCAACATTCCTGCAAAACAATAGGCCTTTTTTATGTCATTATTCATTTTATTAGGTCTAGAATTAATTGACTAGATTTAATCATAGGAAACATGGCTAGCAACGATGAAGGACAGGGTTCTGGTGATTGCGACGACGCCTACCGGGCGGCAGACGAATTTTTTAGCCTTACCGATGATCAACCGATGTTATTGCTGGGCCCACCGGTGGCATCGGGGACTGAGACCGACACGCAGACCGGTGCTGAGACTGAGACCGGCGCTCAGACTCAGACCGGCATCGAGACCGGCGCTGAGACTGAGACCGGCGCTGCCTCGGGGAGCGGAGCCGGTGTAGAACCGAAAGCAAAGAGGCAACGGGTTCCTAACAAACTCAGGACTACTAGAGTGGTGGTCACGGAGGTGGACGACGGCAATTTTGAGCCAACGGCGCCCGAGGAAGCGCGTCGATGCTACGACAATCAAATAGGCTGCATCGTACGGACAACCGCCACCATCAACGATGAGAAACTACAGAAGATAGAAAATATGAGGAGCTCCCTCCTAAAGAAGTTTCACCAGATATTCTTGTTCCCGGGCCGGAATGAGAAGGATTATAAAGATCCAGATGAGGACCCGGCAATGAAGAAGATAAACAAACACGCCATGACCAAGTTTAGCGACGCGTTGGCCGCCTGGAAAAATCGAGTGAAAGCAAGGATCATCGACAAGAAGGAACCCTACTCCGAGATTGTAAAGGATAATCCGACAATCACGGAAGAGCAGTTTCAAATATTCAAGGAGGCTTGCGAGGCCGAAGATGCCAAAAAAAGTCTAAGTACATGAAGGGGCTTCAAGAGAGGAACATTGGGAGCCACCACCTCGGAAGCCGTGGTTACGGCGGAAAGAGGTCCAAATGGGCCAAGGAGGACGCGGAAGCCGCGAGTCTGGGCATCCCAGACTTGGCGAGTTCTATAACATCCAGCGCGAACTTGCCCAAATCATCATGAAGGAGGTCGTCGGAAAAACAGGGATGTTCTACGGAGAAGGACAAATGTCGCGGGAAGACGTCCGAACATGGATAGCCTCTCAGCGTCTCGACCTGAAGCCTTTCACTAGGCTCGGGGACTATCTCCCTGACTTGGATGGATGGAACGACATGTTGGAGTGATTGTCGATATATGACAATGTGTCCGTTTAGTCCATACTTTCTGTATGACAAAACTTTGAGTTATGCACGGTGAAACTTTATTTGTGATGTAATTAAACCGTCCTCCTCCTCGACTAGCGAAAATCACTCTAGTTAGGGCATTTTGGGGTACGATGAACTTTGTTATTTATGCTTATGATATGTTGTTTTTATTTTTGCCAAGTCTGTCTCTTTCTGTTGCTCAACTATATATGTTGCATATCATCGACTCATGTGATGATGCAGGTGCATAGATCATAGATGGCGAAGAAGTGCTATGCCAGGAGTATATATACGACAAGTGGCCGGAGTGTCAGGCCCTTCCGGTTTCCGAGCGACAGGCAGTAGTTAGTTTAGAGGTTCACGCTAATGCGAAAGAGGGATACGAACTCATGTTCTCAAAGTGATAGCTCTTCTCGCGTATATCATTGTTTAGATGGATGACGATGTATTTGCATATCATTCGAGACTTGTATCGCTATTTTCGAGATGATGACGAGAGACCACTTTGTGTTGGATGATGATTATGATGATGACATGATTTGATGAGACTAATTGTATGTATATGCTATGATTACATTTGTATGTGTATGATATGCTAAAGATTATTGTATAAAGCCTATTCAAATACAAAACAAATACAAAACAAATATGCAGGAAAAAAACTAATAAATAAACTAGTAGTAGCGAGGGGGGAAATTTAGCAGTAGCGCCGCATTGTCAGTAGCGCGTCCCAGCAAACAGCGCTGCAGATAATATCAGTAGCGCCCTTTCCCAAAGAGCGCTACAGCTATTCATGTATAGCAGTAGCGTGGGACAACCGGCGCTACTGCTATACGTTAGCTGTAGCGCCTTATTAGTAGCGCCGGTGCCCGCGCTACTGAGAGGCCCAAAACCCTCGCTGCTGGTAGGCTTTTCCCTAGTAGTGAAATCTTAAAAGACTCAATCCGATAAGATTACTTCAAAGGGGAAACTCGATTCATTACAAGAGAGAAGAGGGGGGAAGAAACATCATAGGATCCAAATATAATAGCAAAGCTCGCGATACATCAAGATCGTATCATCTCAAGAACACGAGAGAGAGAGAGAGAGCAAACACATAGCTACTGGTACATACCCTCAGCCCCGAGGGAGAACTACTCCCTCCTCGTCATGGAGAGCACCGGGATGATGAAGATGGCCACCGGAGAAGATTGCCCCCTCCGGCAGGGTGCCGGAACGGGTCTAGATTGGTTTTTGGTCTACGGAGGCTTCTGGCGGCGGAACTCCCGATCTATGTTGCGTTCTGGAAGTTTTAGGGTACGTGGATATATATGGGTGCAGGGAGGACGTCGGAGGAGCCACGGGGGCCCCACGAGACAGGGGGCGCGCCCCCACCCTCGTGAGCACCTCGTGTCTCCCCTGACGTGGGGTCCAAGTCCATCAGGTGTGTTTCCTTCCAAAAATAACTTCTCCAGTTGATTTCGTTCCGTTTCGACTCCGTCTGATATTCCTTTTCTTCGAAACACTGAAATAGGCATAAAACAGCAAATCTGGGCTGGGCCTCCGGTTAATAGGTTAGTCCCAAAAATATAAAAGTGGATAATAAAGCCCAATATTGCCCAAAACAGTAGATAATATAGCATGGAGCAATCAAAAATTATAGATACGTTGGAGACGTATCAAGCATCCCCAAGCTTAATTCCTGCTCGTCCTCGAGTAGGTAAATGATAAAAAGATAATTTTTGATGTGGAATGCTAGTTGGCATAATTTCAATGTAATTCTTCTTAATTGTGGCATGAATATTCAGATCCATAAGATTCAAGACAAAAGTTCATATTGACATAAAAATAATAATACTTCAAGCATACTAACAAAGCAATCATGTCTTCTCAAAATAACATGGCCAAAGAAAGTTATCCCTACAAAATCATATAGTCTGGCTATGCTCCATCTTCACCACACAAAATATTTAAATCATGCACAACCCCGATGACAAGCCAAGCAATTGTTTCATACTTTTGATGTTCTCAAACTTTTTCAATCTTCACGCAATACATGAGCGTGAGCCATGGACATAGCACTATAGGTGGAATAGAATGGTGGTCGTGGAGAAGACAAAAAGGGAGAAGATAGTCTCACATCAACTAGGCGTATCAACGGGCTATGGAGATGCCCATCAATAGATATCAATGTGAGTGAGTAGGGATTGCCATGCAACGGATGCACTAGAGCTATAAATGTATGAAAGCTCAACAAAAGAAACTAGTGGGTGTGCATCCAACTTGCTTGCTCACGAAGACCTAGGGCATTTTGAGGAAGCCCATCATTGGAATATACAAGCCAAGTTCTATAATGAAAGATTCCCACTAGTATATGAAAGTGACAACATATGAGACTCTCTATATGAAGAACATGGTGCTACTTTGAAGCACAATATATGAGACTCTGTATATCATGGTGCTACTTTGAAGCACAAGTGTGGAAAAGATTATGCATTGCCCTTTTTGGGACTTCTTTTTTTTTTTGGCCTTTTTGACAATGCTCTATTGAAGATGATCATCACACTTCTATTTATTTACAACTCGATGATACAACTCGATACTAAGAACAAAGTATGACTCTATATGAATGCCTCCGGCGGTGTACCGGGATATGCAATGAATCAAGAGTGACAAGTATGAAAGAATTATGAACGGTGGCTTTGCCACAAATACTATGTCAACTACATGATCATGCTAAGCAATATGACAATGATGAATGTGTCATGATGAACTGAATGGTGGAAAGTTGCATGGCAATATATCTCGGAATGGCTATGGAATGCCATAATAGGTAGGTATGGTGGCTGTTTTGAGGAAGGTATATGGTGGGTTTATGGTACCGGCGAAAGTTGCGCGGTACTAGAGAGGCTAGCAATGGTGGAAGGGTGAGAGTGCGTATAATCCATGGACTCAACATTAGTCATAAAGAACTCACATACTTATTGCAAAAATCTATTAGTATCGAAACAAAGTACTACGCGCATGCTCCTAGGGGGATAGATTGGTAGGAAAAGACCATCGCTCGTCCCCGACCGCCACTCATAAGGAAGACAATCAATAAACACTCATGCTCCGACTTCGTCACATAACGGTTCACCACGTGCATGCTACGGGAATCACAAACTTCAACACAAGTATTTCTCAAATTCACAACTACTCAACTAGCATGACTCTAATATTACCATCCTATATCTCAAAACAATCATCAAGTATCAAACTTCTCTTAGTATTCAACACACTCATAAGAGAATTTTATTATTCTTGAATACCTAGCATATTAGGATTTTAAGCAAATTACCATGCTATTTAAGACTCTCAAAATAATCTATAGTGAAGCATGAGAGTTCATCTATTTCTTCAAAATAAAACTACCACCATGCTCTAAAAGATATAAGTGAAGCACTAGAGCAACAACAAACTACTCCGAAAGATATAAGTGAAGATCAATGAGTAGTCGAATAATTATGCAACTATGTGAAGACTCTCTAACATTTAATAATTTCAGATCTTGGTA
>NW_024112154.1:0-11751 GCF_003073215.2 Triticum urartu | reverse complement strand
TTTGCTGTCCTTTGGTGCCCATCATATGAGCGCGCGCATGGATCACACCCATAGGGTTAGTTGTATGTTGATAGGACTATGTATTGGAGGGCAAGAGTGACAGAAGCTTCAACCTAGCATAGAAATTGATGCATACGGATTGAAGGGGGACCAATATATCTTAATGCTATGGTTGGGTTTTACCTTAATGAACATTAGTAGTTGCGGATGCTTGCTAATAGTTCCAATCATAAGTGCATAGAATTCCAAGTAAGGGATGACATGCTAGCAGTGGCCTCTCCCACATAATACTTGCTATCAGTCTAGTAAAGTAGTCAATTGCTTATGGCAATTTCGCAATTCCTACCACCACTTTTCCACACTCGCTATATTTACTTTAGTTGCTCCTTTACCTTAACAGCCCCTAGTTTTATTTTCGTGCTCTTTACTTTCTTGCAAGCCTTTCCGAAAACACCTACAAAGTACTTCTAGTTTCATACTTGTTCTAGGTAAAGCGAACGTCAAGCGTGCGTAGAGTTGTATCGATGGTCGATAGAACTTGAGGGAATATTTGTTCTACCTTTAGCTCCTCATTGGGCTCGACACTCTTACTTATCAAAAACTGTTGTGATCCCCTATACTTGTGGGTTATCAAGACCTTTTTCTGGCGCCGTTGTCGGGGAGCAATAGCGTGGGGTGAATATTCCCGTGTGTGATTTTTTGCTTTATCACTAGGTAATTTTTATTTGCTGTTCTTAGTTGTTCTCCATCTTTAGTTATGGATATGGAACACGAAATACCAAAAAAATTAGGTGTACTTGCTACTCATGGAGATGGGGAACCTCCTAAAACCCTCGATGCTGGTTATGTGAAAGATATTATGTACTACTTTAATAATCCTGAGAAAACCCCATTCAATTATGTAATGGGAGTAACGTTGGATCAACGTGAATACTTTAGGGATTATCGCTTGACACAAAAAGGGAAACTATTATGGGACAAAGTTCATATATTGAAGTGGTATGCTAGACAACTATGCTCGGAATATGATTATACTTGTTGCTCTAGGATGAATTATCCACACCTCCCCTTCTCATGCAAATTTAATGATAATGAAACCTCGGCTTCTTATGCTAGAGGTATATATGATTACTATGATGTGGAACAAATAGAAGAATTTGTTGCTTTTATGGGTGCTTATGAAATTGAATATATGTTTAAAGAGTTTGATGATATTGATGATGCTTGTTATAGATCTGAAAATTTAGCTATCCTCAAATATTGCTATGAGAATTATGAATACAATTATGAAATTAATGCACTTATTAAGAAAGTCTCCGCTGTCCAAGAAGAGACTAATATTTTGCAGGAATCTATGGAAGAAGAAGTTGATGACACTGTGAGCTCATTGGATGAAAAAGATGAGGATGAGAGTGAAGAACAAAAGGAGGAAGAGTGGATTGATCACCCGTGCCCACCTTCTAATGAGAGTAACTCTTCAACTCATACATTGTTTAATTCCCCTTCGTGCTTACCGAAGGATGATTGCTATGATGACTGTTATGATCCCTATGATTCTTTTGAAATATCCCTTTTTGATGATGCTTGCTATGCTTATGGCCAAGATGCCAATATGAATTATGCTTATGGAGATGAACTTGCTATAGTTCCTTATGTTAAACATGAAATTGTTGCTATTTCACCTACGCATGATAGTCCTATTATCTTTTTGAATTCTCCTGATTATACTATATCGAAGAAGTTTGCACTTATTAAGGATTATATTGATCGGTTGCCTTTTACCGTTGCACATGATGATTTCAATAAATATAATATGCATGTGCTTGCTGCTCCTACTTGCAATTATTATGAGAGAGGAACTATATCTCCACCTCTCTATGTTTCCAACATGATAAAATTGCAAGAAACTGTTTATACTATGCATTGGCCTTTACTAGGTGTGCATGAATTGTTATTTTATGACATGCCGATGCATAGGAAGAGAGTTAGACTTCGTCATTGCTTGATATATGTTGCTTTGTGCTCACTACTAAATTATAAATCATTGTTAATTAAAATCGGCTTTGATATACCTTGGGATCCGGGTGGATTCACTACTTGAGCACTATATGCCTAGCTTAATGGCTTTAAAGAAAGCACTGCCAGGGAGACAACCCGGAAGTTTTAGAAAGTCATTTATTTCTGTTGAGTGCTTTCATATAGTTTAAAAACAACAAAAATAAAGAGGGGAACCCAAAACTTTTCAAAAAGGAAAGTGAAAGTGAGAAAGACAAGCACTGTTGAAGTGGGAGAGCTCCTTGAACTTTGTTCATGCTCACGACAACTTTGTGAATCTTATTACAGAAACTTTTCAACAAAAATAATTATCCCCTTGTACAATTCCATTGTATATAAAAATAATGTGCCAAGGTTTGCCTTTAGGATGTTTACATTTGCTTGATGGTTTGTACGGTGCAGGACAGAAACTTTGGCTGTAGTGCGCGATTTTACGTTTTTAGCTGGAACTTCAAATGGTTCTGATTCTTTTTGAACTGTCTTCCTGTAATTTTTTTATTTTTCCTAATTTTGGTAGAATTTTTCAAGTATCATAAGTATGGTGAATGTTCAGATTGCTACAGACTGTTCTGTTTTAGACAGATTTGTTTTTGATGCATAGTTTGCTTGTTTTGATGAACTATCAATTTATATCAGTGGATTAAGCCATGAAAAAGTTATACTACAGTAGACACAATGCAAAAACAAAATATGAATTGGGTTTTGCAACAGTACTATAGTGGTGATTTGCTTTATTATACTAACGGATCTTACCGAGTTTTCTGTTGAAGTTTTGTGTGGATGAAGTGTTCGATGATTGAGAAGGTCTCGATGTGAGAAGAAGGAAGAGAGGCAAGAGCTCAAGCTTGTGGATGCCCGAGGCACCCCTAAGTAAATATTCAAGGAGACTCAAGCGTCTAAGCTTGGGGATGCTGGGGAGGCATCCCCTCTTTCTTCAACAAATATCGGTATGTTTTCGGATTCGTTTCGTTCATGCGATATGTGCAAGTCTTGGAGCGTCTTTTGCATTTAGGTTTTTTTTTTTTTCTTTTTTATGCACCATGCTGGTATGAGATAGTCCTTGGTTGATTTATAGAATGCTCTTTGCACTTCACTTATATTTTGAGTATGGCTTTATAGAATGCTTCATGTGCTTCACTTATATCATTTGAAGTTTGGATTGCCTGTTTCTCTTTACATAGACAACCGCCATTTGTAGAATGCTCTTTTGCTTCACTTAGATTTGTTAGAGCACGGGCATATCTTTTGTAGAAAGAATTAAACTCTCTTGCTTCACTTATATCTATTTAGAGAGATGACAGGAATTGGTCATTCACATGGTTAGTCATAAAATCCTACATAAAACTTGTAGATCACTGAATATGATATGTTTGATTCCTTGCAATAGTTTTGCGATATAAAGATGGTGATATTAGAGTCATGCTAGTGGGTAGTTGTGGATTAGTAGAAATACTTGTGTTGAGGTTTGTGATTCCCGTAGCATGCACGTATGGTGAACTGTTATGTGATGAAGTCGGAGCATGATTTATTTATTGATTGTCTTCCTTATGAGTGGTGGTCGGGGACGAGCGATGGTCTTTTCCTACCAATCTATTCCCCTAGGAGCATGCGCGTAGTACTTTGTTTCGATGACTAATAGATTTTTGCAAATAAGTATGTGAGTTTCTTTATGACTAATGTTGAGGTCCATGGATTATACGCACTCTCACCCTTCCACATTGCTAGCCTCTCTAGTACGCGCAACTTTCGCCGGTACCAATAAACACCATATACCTTCCTCAAAACACAGCCACCATACCTACCTATCATGGCATTTCCATAGCCATTCGATATATTGCATGCAACTTCCATCATCATCATATACATGACTTGAGAATTCATTGTCATATTGATTGCATGATCGTAAGATAGCTAGCATTGAATGTTTTTCAATGGTTTCCGTTTTTTGATGTCATTTCTACGCTAGATCATTGCACATCCCGGTACACCGCGGAGGCATTTCATATAGAGTCATATCTTTGTTTCTGTATCGAGTGTATATTGAGTTGTAGTAAATAAAAAGTGTGATGATCATCATTATTAGAGCCATTGGCCTAGTGAGGAAAGGATGATGGAGACTATGATTCCCCCACAATTCGGGATGAGACTCCGGACTTTAAAATAAATAAAGAGGCCAAAGAAGCCAAATAAAAAAGAGGCCAAAGAAGCCCACCAAAAAAAACAAAAAAAAAAAAAAAAAAAAATGAGAGAAAAGAGAGAAGGGGCAATGTTACTATCCTTTTACCACACTTGTGCTTCAAAGTAGCACCATGTTCTTCATATAGAGAGTCTCTTGAGTTATCACTTTCATATACTAGTGGGAATTTTCATTATAGAACTTGGCTTGTATACTCCGATGATGGGCTTCCTCAAACGCCCGAGGTCTTCATGAGCAAGCAAGTTGGATGCACACCCACTTAGTTTCAGTTTGAGCTTTCATACACTTATAGCTCTAGTGCATCCGTTGCATGGCAATCCCTACTCACTCACATTGATATCTATTGATGGGCATCTCCATAGCCGTTGATACGCCTAGTTGATGTGAGACTATCTTCTCCTTTTTGTCTTCTCCACAACACCATTCTATTCCACCTATAGTGCTATGTCCATGGCTCACGCTCATGTATTGCGTGAAAGTTGAAAAGGTTTGAGAACGTCAAAAGTATGAAACAATTGCTTGGCTTGTCATCGGGGTTGTGCATGATGTGAATATTTTGTGTGGTGAAGATGGAGCATAGCCAGACTATATGATTTTGTAGGGATAACTTTCTTTGGCTGTTATTTTGAAAAGACATGATTGCTTTATTAGTAGGCTTGAAGTATTATGTTTTTATGTCAATGATAGACTATTGCTTTGAATCACTCATATCTTAATATTCATGCCATGATTAGATATGTGATCAAGATTATGCTAGGTAGCATTCCACATCTAAAAATTATCTTTTTTATCATTTACCTACTCGAGGACGAGCAGGAATTAGCTTGGGGATGCTGATACGTCTCCGTCGTATCTATAATTTTTGATTGTTCCATGCCAATATTCTACAACTTTCATATACTTTTGTCAATTTTTATACTATTTTTGGGACTAACATATTGATCCAATGCCCAGTGCCAGTTTTTGTTTGTTGCATGTTTTTTGTTTCGCAGAATATCCATATCAAACGGAGTCCAAACGGGATAAAAACTGACGGAGATTTTTTTGGAATATATATGATTTTTGGGAAGAAAAATCCACGCGAGACGGTGCCCGAGGGGGCCACGAGGCACGGGGCGCGCCCCAGGGGGGCAGGCGCGCCCCTGACCCTCGTGGCCACCCTGTAAGGCGGTTGATGCCCTTCTTTCGCCACAAGAAAGCTAATATCCGGATAGAGAACGTGTTAAAATTTCAGCCCAATCGGAGTTACTGATCTCCGGGAATATAAGAAACGGGTAAAGGGTAGAATCTGAGAACGCAGAAACAGAGAGAGACATAGAGACAGATCCAATCTCGGAGGGGCTCTCTCCCCTCCCATGCCATGGAGTCAAAGGACCAGAGGGGAAACCCTTCTCCATCTAGGGAGAGGTCAAGGAAGAAGAAGAAAGGAGGGGGGCTCTCTCCCCCTCGCTTCCGGTGGCACTGCCGGGCCATCATCATCACCGCGATCTACACCAACACCTCCGCCATCTTCACCAACATCTCCATCACCTTCCCCCCTCTATCTACAGCGGTCCACTCTCCCGCAACCCGCTGTACCCTCTACTTGAACATGGTGCTTTATGCTTCATATTATTATCCAATGATGTGTTGCCATCCTATGATGTCTGAGTAGATTTTCGTTGTCCTATCGGTGGTTGATGAATTGCTATGATTGATTTAATTTGCTTGTGGTTATGTTGCTGTCCTTTGGTGCCCATCATATGATTGCGCGCGTGGATCACACCCTAGGGTTAGTTGTATGTTGATAGGACTATGTATTGGAGGGCAAGAGTGACAGAAGCTTCAACCTAGCATAGAAATTGATGCATACGGGATTGAAGGGGGACCAATATATCTTAATGCTATGGTTGGGTTTTACCTTAATGAACATTAGTAGTTGCGGATGCTTGCTAATAGTTCCAATCATAAGTGCATAGAATTCCAAGTCAAGGGATGACATGCTAGTAGTGGCCTCTCCCACATAATACTTGCTATCGGTCTAGTAAAGTAGTCAATTGCTTCAGGGGCAATTTCGCAACTCATACCACCACTTTTCCACACTCGCTATATTTACTTTATTGTTTCTTTATCTAAAAAGCCCCTACTTTTTATTTATGTACTCTTTATTATCTTGCAAACCTATCCAACAACACCTACAAAGTACATCTAGTTTCATACTTGTTCTAGGTAAAGCGAACGTCAAGCGTGCGTAGAGTTGTATTGGTGGTCGATAGAACTTGAGGGAATATTTGTTCTAACCTTTAGCTCTCGCTTGGGTTCGACACTCTTACTTATCGAAAATTGTTGCGATCCTATACTTGTGGGTTATTAGTCATCAGGTAGTAAAACTAACTTTTAATTACCCTGGACGAAGAACACGATGAACTGGGAAGTGTAGATTTGAAGCTCTCGGTTCAGATCTTCCACGCCCTAACTTGGCTAAGGAAGACAGCTACGGTGGCGGCGGAGTGAAGAAATCCGCGTCCGGCGTGAGTACGGCGGCGACGAGGTCGAGGCAGTGAAGCTCTTCCTCACCGGCGATGATGAAAGTAGCGGCGACGCTAGGGTTGGGGAGCTCGAGCGAGGGAGTGAGGTCGAGCGGTGTAAAAGTGAAGTGAGGAAGGCAGAGGGGTATTTATAGCCGAAGTGAAAAACCGCTCGCCCAAGGAAATAGGACGAACGTGCCCCTGGCCTTTCTCGTTCGCTTGACATGTGTCACCCACGTATAGAGAGGTGGAAATCATGCGAGATCGTGGGTGAATAGATAAACATCACATAGAATGCAGAACGGTTTGAGCGGCAAAGCCAAAAATTTAGATAAGATAGGTTTTAAAGTTCCGTTCGCAATTTCTTCAGCTGACAAGGACACAGTGAAGATTTTGAACGAGATTCAAATAGAACGCACATGAAGAATTTGTGAATATACTGGGTTGAGTTCAGCATAGACTAGAGGGGGAAGGGTCCGATCACATTCACTTAGCAGAGAGAGGAACTAGAAAAAATAGCAATAAGTGAATGCTGTAGAGGACATAAACTCATATATATAGACAAAGAAGAAAAACGACGGAAACAGTGAAGACAATGCAAGTTGAAAAACAACTTAGGAATTTCAAAGAACTGAGGAAAAAACTCAATTGAAGATTTTTACATTCGGTGGTGGCGTGACCCACCGTATAAGAATGATGATTTCAGACACCGTGTATAATTGTCGTAGGGTTCTGAGAATCAAATTCTTCGTTAATTTCTTCACACTTAGAGTGTTATTCTTCATTGATTGAAGAAAAACGTTTCTTCATGTGTTGCACATCTAAGTCATCAATTTTGCATAAGTGTTAGGATGAGTGTCCTTTTCAAAGAACATTCGCAAATTCTAGGATATTTAGCTCACACCGCAACTTGCTAAAACTCTTCTCATCCAAGGGCTTAGTGAAGATATCAGCTAGCTGTTCTTCAGTCTTCACATGCTCAATAGATATGTCGCCCTTCAACACATGATCACGAAGAAAATGATGACGAATCTGAATGTGCTTTGTCTTCGAGTGCTGAACTGGGTTATGAGCAATCTGGATGGCACTCTCATTGTCACAGTAGAGTGGCACATTCTTCACGTTGATGCCGTAGTCCTTGAGAGTTTGCTTCATCCATAGCAGTTGAGCACTGCAAGAACCAGCAGCAATGTACTCAGCTTCAGCAGTAGACAATGATACGTAGTTCTGTTTCTTCGAGGACCAACAGACCAAAGATCGTCCGAGGAAATGGCATGTGCCAGATGTTGACTTGCGGTCCACACGTTCACCAGCATAGTCAGAGTCTGAATATCCAATGAGATCAAAAGCCGAGCCCTTGGGGTATGATGTCTACTATACAACCTTCTTCTTGTAGACGTTGTTGGGCCTCCAAGTGCAGAGGTTTGTAGGACAGTAGCAAATTTCCCTCAAGTGGATGACCTAAGGTTTATCAATCCGTAGGAGGCGTAGGATGAAGATGGTCTCTCTCAAGCAACCCTGCAACCAAATAACAAAGAGTCTCTTGTGTCCCCAACACACCCAATACAATGGTAAATTTTATAGGTGCACTAGTTCAGCGAAGAGATGGTGATACAGTGGTATATGGATAGTAGATAATAGTTGTTTTGTAATCTGAAAATATAAAAACAGCAAGGTAAGAATGATAAAAGTGAGCGTAAACGGTATTGCAATGTGTGGAAAAGGCCTAGGGTTCATACTTTCGCTAGTGTAAGTTCCTCAACAATACTAACATAATTGGATCATAACTATCCCTCAACATGCAACAAAGAGTCACTCCAAAGTCACTAATAGCGGAGAACGAACGAAGAGATTATGGTAGGGTACGAAACCACCTCAAAGTTATTCTTTCCAATCAATCCGTTGGGCTATTCCTATAAGTGTCACAAACAGCCCTAGAGTTCGTACTAGAATAACACCTTAAGACACAAATCAACCAAAACCCTAATGTCACCTAGATACTTCAATGTCACCTCAAGTATCCGTGGGTATGATTATAAGATATGCATCACACAATCTCAGATTCATCTATCCAACCAACCAAAAGGACCTCAAAGAGTGCCCCAAAGTTTCTACCAGAGAATCACGACGAAAACCTGTGCCAACCCCTATGCATAGGTTCATGGGCAGAACCCGCAAGTTGATCACCAAAACATACATCAAGTGAATCACGTGATATCCCATTGTCACCACAGATATCCACGACAAGACATACATCAACTGTTCTCAAATCTTTAAAGACTCAATCCGATAAGATTACTTCAAAGGGGAAACTCAATTCATTACAAGAGAGTAGAGGGGGGAAGAAACATCATAGGATCCAAATATAATAGAAAAGCTCGCGATGCATCAAGATCGTGTCACCTCAAGAACACGAGAGAGAGAGATGAAACACATAGCTACTGGTACATACCCTCAGCCCCGAGGGAGAACTACCCCCTCCTCGTCATGGAGAGCACCGGGATGATGAAGATGGCCACCGGAGAGAGATTGCCCCCTCCGACTGGGTGCTAGAACGAGTCTAGATTGGCTTTCGGTGGCTACGGAGGGTTCTGGCGGCGGAACTCCCGATCTATTGTGTTTTCTGGAAGTTGTACGATACGTAGGTATATATGGGTACAAGGGGTATGTCGGTGGACCGAAGGGGGGGCCACGAGGCAGGGGGTGCGCCCCAGGGGGGTGGGCGCCCCCTACCCTCGTGAGCACCTCCTTCATGTTCTGGCGTAGGGGCCAAGTCTATCCGGCAGGTTTCCTTCCAAAAATAACTTCTCCAGTTGATTTCGTTCGTTTTGACTCCATTTGATATTCCTTTTCCTCGAAACACTGAAATAGGCATAAAACAGCAAATCTGGGATGGGCCTCCGGTTAATAGGTTAGTCCCAAAAATAATATAAAAGTGGAAAATAAAGCCCAATATTGCCCAAAACAGTAGATAATATAGCATGGAGCAATCAAAAATTATAGATACGTTGGAGACGTATCAGGTACCATAATCCAAGTGTTGGTGTGTGAGCTAGATATCGAAGAATATGCTTCACAGCCTTATGGTGTGATTCCTTCGGTGTAGCTTGAAATCGGGCACACATGCAAACACTAAGCATTAGATCTAGCCTAGATGCACATAAGTACAATAAGGAACCAATCATGGAGTGGTATACCTTATGATCGAAGTCAATACCATTTTCATCAGTGAATAGATGACCATTTGTGGGCATAGGAATTTTGACTCCTTTGCAATCTTGCATACCGAATTTCCTCAGTACATCCTTGAGGTATTTCTCCTGAGATATGAATATGCCATTGCGCTGTTTACGAATCTGAAGACCTAAGAAGAATTTCAATTCTCCCATCATAGACATTTGATATTCTTCACTCATCATATAGGCAAATTCATCATTGTAACGTTGGTCAGTACAGCCGAAAATGATATCATCAACATGAATTTGGCACACAAACAATTCACCACCATAAGATTTAGTGAAAAGAGTTGGGTCAAGTGAACCTGGTTTGAAGCCTTTCTTCATGAGGAATTCCTTCAAAGTATCATACCACGCTCGTGGGGCCTGCTTGAGGCCATAGAGGGCCTTATTGAGTCTGAAGACTTTTTCAGGATGCTTTGGATCTTCAAAACCTGGGGGTTGAGCAACATATACTTCTTCCTCAAGCTTACCATTGAGGAATGCACTTTTCACATCCATTTGATAAGATGATATCATGATGGTTAGCATAAGCAAGTAATATGCGAATAGCTCAAGTCTAGCAACAGGTGCAAAAGTTTCATGAAATCAATTCCTTCAACCTGTGTGTAGCCTTGAGCTACAAGCCGTGCCTTATTCCTCACCACAAGGCCATTTTCATCTTGCTTGTTGCGGTAGATCCACTTTGTGCCAATGATATTGTGCTTGCGAGGATCTGGACATTTGACCAGTTCCAGACGTTGTTGAGCTGAATTGATGTAATTCCTCTTGCATGCTTGAATCCACTCAGGCTCCAGAAATGCTTCATCTACCTTAGTGGGCTCTGTGATAGAGACAAAAGCAAAATGTCCACAAAAGTTAGATAAATGTGAAGCTCTTGAGCGTGTGAGAGGACCTGGAATGTTGATGTCGCTGATGATTTTCTCAATTTGCACTTCATTTGCAACACGAGGATGAGCGGGTTGTCATTGAGGAATTTGATCAGCCTTTTCTTCAGCACCATTTTCCTCAGGTGCATCAGCATGGCGTTCTTCATGTTCTGGAATGACCTCTTCAGCAGATTCTTCAGTAGGAATGACATCCTCAGTAGCCTTGAACTTAATAGATTCCTCAGGAGGTATTTCATCTGTCACAGGAGGTATGTGCTCTCTTTGCGAGCCATTAGTCTCATCGAACCACACATCTACAGTTTCAACAACCTTGTGATGACAGGTGTTGAAAACTCTGTAGGTGTGCGAGTCCTTACCATAACCGAGCATAAAACCTTCATGTGCTTTCGGTGCAAATTTATAACTGTGATGAGGATCTCTAATCCAACATTTAGCACCGAAGACTTTGAAATAACTCACATTGGGTTTCTTGTCACTGAGGAGTTCATATGCAGTCTTGAAGAATTTGTGAAGATATACCCTGTTGATGATGTGGCATGCAGTATCAATTCCTCAGGCCAAAAGCGAGGAGGCGTCTTGTACTCATCAAGCATAGTGCGGGCCATCTCAACAAGAGTCATGTTCTTGCGCTCTACGACGCCATTTTGCTGAGGAGTATAAGGAGCAGATAACTGATACGTCTCCGTCGTATCTATAATTTTTTATTGTTCCATGCCAATATTATTCAACTTTCATATACTTTTTGGCAACTTTTTATATTATTTTTGGGACTAACATATTGATCTAGTGCCCAGTGCCAGTTCCTGTCTGTTGCATGTTTTTGGTTTCACAGAATATCCATATCAAACGGAGTCCAAACGGGATAA